>NC_037672.1:88791655-88792238 GCF_003255815.1 Theropithecus gelada | reverse complement strand
GATCTAGAACTAGATGTACCATATGACCCAGCCATCCCATTACTGGGTATATACTCAAAGGATTATAAATTATGCTGCTATAAAGACACATGCACACGTATGTTTATTGCAGCACTATTCACAATAGCAAAGACTTGGAATCAACCCAAATGTCCATCAGTGACAGATTGGATTAAGAAAATGTGGCATATATACACCATGGAATACTATGCAGCCATAAAAAAGGATGAGTTTGTGTCCTTTGTAGGGACATGGATGCAGCTGGAATCCATCATTCTTAGCAAACTATCACAAGAACAGAAAACCAAACACCGCATGTTCTCACTCATAGGTGGGAACTGAACAATGAGATCACTTGGACTCGGGAAGGGGAACATCACACACCGGGGCCTATCATGGGGAGGGGGGCGGGGGGAGGGATTGCATTGGTAGTTATACCTGATGTAAATGACGAGTTGATGGGTGCAGCACACCAACAAGGCACAAGTATACATATGTAACAAACCTGCACGTTATGCACATGTACCCTACAACTTCCAGTATAATAATAATAAATAAATTAAAAAAAAAAAAAAAAAAAAAA
>NC_037672.1:88671082-88791576 GCF_003255815.1 Theropithecus gelada | reverse complement strand
AAAAAAAAAAAAAAAAAAATAAAAAAAAAAAAAAAAAAAAGAAACAGCTAATTTAACCAAAAACTTCAGAATTTAAAAATCTGGTCATGTAAAAATATTAAAACACAAAGCAACAGTTCCACTAATAGCTGACGTGATTTGTTTTCATTTCATGAAATATTTTCTTCACAATATTTCAAACAATGGGATTTAAAAACTCTCATTCAAAACTCATGGTTTCCTTTGACGTTCCATTTCCCTCTTCAACCAAATTTTCTATTCCCCAAAGCTAAGTTCATCTGGTAAACTTGCAACATATTTGCCCTGTTGCACAGCATCAGAGGAAACTCTGAAACACAATCAGCTTTTCTTATTCCTACATTCATGCAATAAATATTTATTCAGAGTCTTATATGTGCCCCCAAGCACAACTGGTGCTTGAGATACAATGTTGAGCAAAACTCACAGGGTTTATGATCCTGGTGGGAAGGGAGACACTAATCAAAGTAACACACAAATATGTAATAAACTGTGTTCACTTTACAACACACAATGGGGTTGGGAGGCATTGAGCTGGTCTGTCAGAGAAGGTTGATCTCAGGAGTTGTCTGAGCTGAGCTCGGAAACAGTTAGTTGGGCTGGGCTGCGGAATCAGTTGGAATGAACTGCTCTTGCAAGCACTTAGTATCTCAGGCAGTATAATATATTTAAGGAACGGCAAGGCCTCTGTCTGGGACAGAGGGAATGAAAGAAAAAAAAAGGCCTCAGAACTAAGAAACTGGCCACGGAAAAATGACCTTCTGCTGCTCTGAGAAGTCCAGTGTGGAGGGGTGTGTTACTTTGGTCCAGACAGAGAGGACATGGTGGGTGTAGCACACTATTTGGTAACCATTTCTAGCTCCTCCCTACCCTGGAGAGTAATAACCCAGATTTTTTTTTTTTTTTAGCCCAATCATGTGCATTTTTGCTATTCTGTTATTTTAAGCAAAACGCTGATTTTTTTCACCATAAAATTGCAGAACAAGGGCCATGTCCTAAAAAAAAAAAAAAAAAAAGCTGATAAAAAATCCAATATATGCATGTTCCCAGAATTGTTTTCACTTGTTGAGTCTGACAGTAAAATAAATTTAGACATAAATTGGCGCAAGAAAAAACTGTAAAGATAATAACAATAAGGAAGTAATTAAGAATTTGGTATTTTGATTTTTATTTGCACATACTTCATCAAAAAATTCCAACAAATATATACTGATGGCTTTTGTTCTGTTCTAAATTCTGTATGTAGCTGATCTGATGTATAACAGCTTCAACACTTCCATTCTAATATCTGGAAGGGCTGCTACTCTGAAATACTATAATCACCTCAAAGTCAAAAGCCATTAAATGTTCATTTCTAAAATAAACGGCATGTACTCATCTCAAATGATGTCATTTTGTCTGGGCTTCTGTGTTTCCAAGGAGAACAACTTGAAATAATCAAGAATATAATGTGCAGACTCCCAAGGTGACCAGTTATAAGATATAATATGTGCATGTTTTCTGATTTCTGTCGGAGAGCTGTGAGGTTAGGAGGGGAGGAAGGTTGAAGGGGAACGGTAAGCAAGAGATTAAAGTTTAAAAAAATAATAGAGATACAATTATCAAATAAATTGGTGCCTTGAAATATGTTTCTGAAACAAAATTTAAAGCATCCTACATTTTTAAAATATATGAAAATATGTGCTTCACTTCTTGTCCATGAAAGAGATGACTGAAATACCATGAACTATAACTACAGTGTTATTGTTTACATGGTGCACTGTTTCTGTGATTTCACAGAAAGGCTGTGCATCCTCAGTTAGCATGTATACAATCACATTTTAACTATGAAGAAAACTTTCTTGGCCAAAGATTGAATTCTTTGCAAGGTGGTGATGTGTATGGAAAAGAACCTCCAAATTGTACATCACTATGTGAAAAAAACAGTACAGATTTAACTGTCTTTCTTAACTACCACAACACAAATAAGGAAATAAAGAGTTTAGTCATTTTACAGTATAATTTGGCTTTAAAAAAGTTTCAAAAATTAAAACTCTAAAGCATTTTGCATGTTGGGAAATGTAAATTGCTAATGAACACTGCACCACATCAGTTTCCTCTGCCAGTTGGCTCTCTGTCAGGTTGGCAACAACTCAAGAGCCAGACAGGAAAGTTCAGGCGTATATCTTGGAGGGGAAAAAAAATGAAAAGAAAAAAATAGAGAAAGGGGCTTCATTTTGTAAACAGTTCAGTGAAAATTAACACTCCATTTGGGACCAATTCAGTCAGGTGCTAAGGATAGAATAAACAGGCAACACATGAAGGCAGAAAAAGTCAGGCTTCTATGGGAATTACATTCTTGGTTACATTTAAAACTAAATTTTAAAATACGAATCAGTATCAGCATGGTTGCATGCATACATTCTCCTTCTGGCTTTAAAAATGTTAATCTTGCATTCTCACATCGTAAAATAATGTAAGTCAAAGCCTAGAGCCTGTTGCATCTCTTTTAGTATTTTTTCTGCTGCAATTTTAGGCTGAAATGGTTGTAACTAAATGTTTTTCCTCCCATTCAAGATCCTAATGAACCTCATTTGGAAATTAGAGGATCCTTTTTACATTCTGATTAAGGATAAATTTACTTCTATGCAATAATGTCTCCTAGAATGTGGGACATAAACTCAGCACCAACATTGTCAACAACTTCCTTTCCAATGTTAGTTTTAATATCTTAATGTTGACAATATATCCATGTCTTCTTTATTCTAGGCACTATGAACTTAATACACCAACTGCAAAACATATGCAAAACAAAATCCTACCTGATACCTTCACCTGGAAAGCATATATGGGATCAGGCTTTCTATTTATCAATAGACTTTGCACTAAATACATATCAGAATACTAACTGGTTTTCTCTGCGTAGTGAGTTTTATTTTAAATTTTATTCTGTGTTTATTAAAGAGGAAAAGATCACACTGGAAATCCTGACTTCACCACTATATGATATATCCATGTATCAAAATTAGACTTGTATCCCATAAATTTATAAAAATGTTTAAAAAGAACTAAAAGATCTTTCAAGTATTCTAAAATAAAAAAGAATGACTTCTGTAACAAGGAAAAATCCAATTATAAATAACCCATTGTAAAGGAAATTATAAACATAAAGAGAGATATAAATTTCATTCAAATGACAATCCCTGCTCTTCTAAAGCTTATACTTAAAGAATTGTATATAATTACACAGCCACACAAGACAGGCACAATTACCATTATTTGAGAGTTGAAGGGCAATCACATAGTGAAAGCAGCTAAGAGTTCTAAGAATTATTTTAGTCAATAGTTGCTCTGAGGCTGTTTTTAAGACACTAGAGGAAATTCCATACAATTATTGTTAGGCATACAAAAAATCTTGAAGCAACTGTTCAGATGTCAGTGACATTTTTATCTCTTTATAAGTAAAATATCAAACTCACTGTGAGAGAAGACAAGATACCTCTATTTTTAAAATACAGAGATATAAACCTGGTTCTTTAACGAATGCTCTTATGGTAGACATATCTAGTTTTTGTATATTGGTATCCCTTCCTTTGTGGAATCACTCCAACTCTCAATCTAAGTGGCAGTTGTGGGACCAGCAATTGCAGTGCTACCCCACTGACCACTTCTTCGAATCCCTTCCCCCATCTCCCCTCTCCCTCTACACACACAATTATGGCCACATGACTTTGGTTTGGCCAAAGGGTACCCCATCCCCCTGGCAAGTGACTGAAGGCCAGTCAGCTTCCTTTTCTGGGACTGATCTACAACCTCTGGAAGAAAAAACCCTCTTTTTTCATGGGTTGCTATTCTAGAATGACATAAACCAAAACTGGCTGGGGGTGATGAGGGGTTACACAGAGGCAATTGTGATAGGAAAGGACGACGCCAATAACTAAAAGGAAGAACATCTTAGAAGATGCAGAGAATACTGATCATGTTGTTGGGTGCCTGCCCCAACTCTCCTAAATATAGCTCTATCTCTGGCAAATAACTCTATCTAAACGCAAATATAAAAGGCAAACACCAACCAGAAAAAACATATTAGCAAAATATATGACTAAGAATTAATAATTGTAATAATCCAAGTGCTCTGATTTTAAATCATTAAGCATAAAATGAATGATTCAGCAGAAAAAAAGGAAAAAGGCAGTATCAACAAAATGAAATTTATATGTGGACTACTTTGCTCTTTATGATTCCAAATTTTCTACAATGAGAATTTATTACTGTAATAATAGATTTAAAAAAAGCTTAAGGCATTAAAATATAAAATTAAATTTAAGAATGTTCCCTGGGATCAGTATGCAGGATGAATGGCTGGGTATGCAAGGAGTCAGAGATGTCAGACAGAAGGCCATGGGCCAATGGGTGTCCAGGAATAAAGAGGCATCTTTGGAGAGATCTAAACAGCACATCAAAGGAAAGAGAAATGGGTTGCAGGGAGGTGCTGCCTACCATGGGGGTGAAGGTGAGTCAATGACTCCACTGCTTCCCTCCTGAGATGACGATGTGACCCTGAAAAAGACAGATAGTACTGAGGAAGAGCTAATTTGGAAGCGGATGAGGGAGTATATTGATTCAGATAAAAATAAAAAGCATATGAAGCTAGAACCATAGAATGGCAGAGGAAGAAGAGATCTTAGATTTGCATAAAACAAGATTCTCATTTTATGATGAGTACACTGAGTCTGGAGCAAGCTAAGTGACTTGCAGGTTATACAACTATGGGCATAATTAGGAGTGAAAATTCAGCCTCCTCTCCACTGTGCTCTTTTCAACCACATCACATCATCTCTCCAATTTGATCCATAGCTTTGTGTTCAAGAAAACTACTCTTGTGTTCCATGCATTCCATCTCTTCTCTCTAATGGAGAGTTAACAAGAATCAGTAATAGCTATTCTCTTACACAATTCATTGTATAATTACAAACACAATTATTACTGCCAGTATTGTCATAAAAATTGGTGACATGGACAATATGTGTCATGCATTTGTATACAAATAAATACTAGTACAAGAAGATTCATTCCAGTGTCTCAGATAAGAATAATCATTTTTGTGATGTGGCATGGAAAAATTAAGTACTTGAGAAAGTAATTTGTAGTGATCCTTTAATATGTTAGCAAAATTACTTAACTAGTTAGCTACCTCAATAGGAAGCTCTAAGCATCTATCTACATAGCTTGTGATATATATAAACATGTATTAAACATCTTAAACTTCATTGACATAGTGTCTAGGAATATGTGCTATGGGTAACTATTTTAATATGTTGGATAGTAAAACTAAATGTAACGGTTCCAACATTTCTCCTGGGAGTGCTTTTGGCAGACATACGTTCTTCGTCAGAGTTTCCAGCAGAAATCTTAGAAATCAAGAGAAAAAATAGATCCTATTATACCAAACAACCTTGCAAAATACAATAGAAAACAAATATTTAAAGCTGTTTTTTGTTTTGTTTTGTTTTGTTTTGGCAGCCTTGAAATAACAAATCTGAAACACTAGAAATGAAGGTGTATTTTGTAATGGAAAAGTCTAATACTGGCATGACACAATAAATGAGAATATTTAAATTAGAAACAAGAGATTAGGTAAAATCCTTTCTGAAATGAGTGTTCTCCCTACTCCTGAGGTTTTCCTTTAGCTGAGTGGGTGAATTCGACAGTCACTGTTTTATACACTTTCACTTACTGTAATGAGCTAAAGTTTTCATTCAAGTGTGGGTGACATGAAAGCTGGTGATGGACGTGTAGAATCATTCTTCTAGTTACCATAGCAACATCCTTGTCATCACCAAGCCAGGAGGTATTCTCAAGGTTTAAGGGACAATTCTTCAAGGAAAAGATTTTTGAAATCCTCAAAACTGCCTTTCAATTGGAATAGTGTCCTGGGGAGCAGAAATATGCAGCTATACATATCCTGAAATTTGATGAATTACTGAGGAAAAACTGTGGGATGAGAGAAGAATGCAGAGGTGATAGTAAGGGAAGCATAAGATGAAAAATTGTTATTAGCTCCTTGTCTTTTACAATTCTCTGTTGGAGGCCGGACACGGTGGCTCATGCCTGTAATCCCAGCACTTTGGGAGGCCGAGGCAGGTGGATCACGAGGTCAGGAGATCGAGACCATCCTGGCTAACACGGTGAACCCCGTCTCTACTGAAAATACAAGAAATTAGCCGGGTGTGGTGGCGGGTGCCTGTAGTCCCAGTTATGCAGGAGGCTGAGGCAGGAGAATGGCATGAACCCAGGAGGTGGAGCTTGCAGTGAGCTCAGATAGCGCCACTGCACTCCAGCCTGGGTGACAGTGCGAGACTCTGTCTCAAAAGCAAAACAAAACAAAACAAAACAAAAAATTCTCTTTTGGGAAGTACTTCATATGTTATAAAGAAGACTCACTTTCTACAAGGTTGGAGAAAATTACTTGGCTAAGTAAGAAAAGTGCTTTGTTTGAAAGACAACTTCTCAAACATAATAAACAAAAGATCCATGCCTTGTGCTAATGGAGATGCAAGCTTTTTTAATTAAGTGGTAGCCATGAGGAACAATAATAATTTTACATGGTCTACATTAGACCCAGACTTTTCCAATGAAGAGAGATAACATAAACAAATCATTGCAAATAGATTTTTACTACTGGTTGTAGAATGTGACCTTGTTTTACTATGGATAAGAATACATACATGCTTTCCTTTGGAAACTAGAGCTGAAGGCAGTACCATGAGCTGCCTTCCATAACCCAAGGAAAAACAAATCCTCAACTCCTTTCTCATTCACAGTTGATAAGACTCTGCTCTGTTAGATTTCTGGTGGGGAACGTAAGAGAACCCCAATTGAGAGCTCACTAGACTATGCCTACCTTCCCAGTGTCTTTAAGAACACTGCTTTCCATTTGTCTGTCAGTGAACATTTAGGTTGTTTCCATAGCATGACTATTATGAACAGTGTGCTTCAGGGAATACCAGAATGCTAATATCTCTTTGAAACAATGGACTATTATTCAACTTTAAAAAAGAAGAAAATTCTGTAATATGTGACAACATGGATGAATCTTGAGGACATTACACTAAGTGAAATAAGCCAGTCACAGATGGACACCAACTGTGTGATTCCATTTATATGAGGTATAGGCAAATTCATAGAATCAAACAGTGAAATGATGGTTACCCAGGGCTGGGGTAAGGTGAACTGGGGAGTTGCTCGCTAATCAACGGGCATAAATTTTCAGTTATGCAAGGTGAAAGAGTAGAACTTATTCTACTTATTCTGCTGTGCAACATGGTACCTATGGTTAACGATACTGTATTGTACACTTCAAAACTTGTTAAGAGGGTAGTTCTCATGTTAAGTGTTCTTATCACAATAAAATAAAATTTAAAAAAATAAGAGTGCTTTTTAAACCAGACCTGTCTCTCCTCATTTGACATGGTTGATTTTAAACAAGGTAATGAACAGGTGAGAAAAACAGAGAAGAAAAAATTTAGGAAAGACCTAAAATCAAAACTTTTAAAAAGCTGAAGATAATTTTTAAAAAGTGTGGTTTGTTATAAAGGTAATTTATACATTTTATATAAAGCAATGTGAAGCTTTTGATTATTCCAATTCGAATAACAGGAATCTCTATACCATTATTTTATGTCAAAGTTTTGGGAATTAAATAGCAAAGGAAGCATAGATATAGATGTAGCTAGAAAAAATACTATCTTGACAGAACATGAGGAGAGCCTCGCAGCTTTCCATAAAACTTACTTTTCACATTCTAGTTTCTTAAAGTCCAAGAACTCAGTTAGTGCAATTCCTACCAATGCAGAAGTCCCAGCGTCAGTTCCTCATGCTGGGAAGCTCTTCTCATGGAGTAAATCAGACTTTCTGGCTGGCTTTAGTTTCCAGAGATGTCTGCCTTGTATTTAACCCAAAACTGCCTCTTAGCCTTTTCTGTTCAATAGACAGAGTTCTAATGAGAAGCCTACTTCCATTTAAATGGTAACTTTATAGAATGTATTTGAAAGAAAAATCTATTCTATATCACTAGTAAACTTAAGCCAGATTAAAATATAAACAAATGTAATTTTTTTTGTTTTAGTTAAAAGTAATCAAAAAAGGAGATCATAGGGTACTTTCCCTTGCTTTCTGATAAAAGTGCAGCACATCATTTTATCCATCTGGAGATCTTTTAGATTTCTAATAATTTCTAGAGTTAGAGATTCAAAAGCTTTCTTCTGTAATCAATGCCTAAGGCCAGGGCTCTAGAATAAAGACTGGAAATTGTTAAGTCCACAAGCTGAATTCTGTCCACCAGTAAGATTTATTTGATTCATGTAATGTTTTGAATTTAAACCACTTTCTTAAACTTTGGTGATCTCAATTTTTCAAAAATCCAGATTCCTGGTTTCTTGAGAGATTGGAAATATCAGACTCATGCTTCCCTGGCAAAAATAAGAGGATCTCAGGCCAGGCGCAGTGGCTCACCCCTATAATGCCAGCACTTTGGGAGGCCGAGGTGGGTGGATCACAAGAGGTCGAGATTGAGACCATCCTGGCCAACATGGTGAAACCCCATCTCTACTAAAAATACAAAAAATTAGCTGAGCAAGGTGGTGCGTGCCTGTAGTCTCAGCTACTTGGGAGGCTGAGGCAGGAGAATCACTGGAACCCGGGAGGCAGAGGTTGCAGTGAGCCAAGATCGTGCCACTGCACTGCAGCCTGGCAACAGAGACAGACTCTGTCTCAAAAAAAAAAAAAAAAAGAAAAAAAGAGGATCTCTAGTTTGACACAGTCTCCACCACTCCCTATTGCCCATTTTAGTAAGACTATATATCCCTGCCATTTATCATTGCATTTTCACTGTTGTTTTTCCCGAAACCTAACCTACTTTAGTTATTTATATTTCTTGCTAGCCTCTGTAAACATCTGAGTTTGAGATTCCTGTGCTAACCCATGGTTTCAACCATTTTTAAAGTATGAAGACACAATATAATCATGCTTTTGATATCTGTTAATTGAAAAACGGGAAAAAATTATGTAACTTCAGCACTATCTTTAAATAAATTTATCTTTTATAAATCACAACTGTATCTACAAATATTTGTATATTTATATGTGAAGAGTAATATCTAGTTCATGGATGATACATAAAGCACACATGAAGCAGTGACCCTTTGCACTAAGTCTTATGTTTTCCCAGGGATCCGTGAGCCAAAGGTTGGGAATCACTGGTCTAGTAAAAGGAATTCTGGACTGGGAATTAGAAGACACAAACCTTAGTCCTATGCCCTCATTGAACAGGCTATGATTGGTGATGCGAGGCAAGTCAAATAACCTTTTGTGACCTCAATTAACTTTGATGTCCTCATGAACAAAGTGAATAGACTAGATAATTGTCGAGAACATTTCCATCAATAAAACACAATAATATTGTGCCTCATGACTCCTTTTACCTACCATAAAAACCCAGATATCTACAAAACTCCCAAAAAGTATACTTTGATGGATTAAAGGAAAGAATAAATGGAAAACCTGAAAACACAATGAAAACTAACTTTATCATTTCCAGATTTAGACACAATACCATATTTTCTGTACCAAACCATGTTTGAAAAACTAGTAGTATATCTGCAAATAAATTCTGCCAAAGAGAAGTTCGTATTACAGATACATTTCACTTGAATTCAGATATTTGGGCTACATTATTAGACATGCAAGTTTATGGAAATGAGCACACAACTACTAAGAGTCAGAGTCAAAACAAGAACCTAGATCCAATTGACTCCAAATCCTGTGTGTTCTATTACCACTGCCCAGGGTTTCGATGCTGAGAGAGCTTAGACTAATGCTAGGTACATAAATGTGGTCAATAAATATTGATAATCTGAGAATATTTATGATATAAGTCCAGTGATACAGCACACAATAGATCATTATTTCAGTATATACTGTAAAAAATTTTAATATTATAACTGTAATATTAAAACACTGGACATCACTCCAACTCACAGTATCTTGCCTTAGAATTTCCTCTGTCGGAGAAGTCTGTAATTGTAGCAAATACAATTTTCCTACCTAATGTACATTCTCACCTTCTATCTTCTAACAGAATCCTTACTTTGTTTATGACAAATATACACCCAGTTAAAATATGCACTCACCATATTATCTTGCAGTCAGAGGTTGCCATGAAACCCAGATCTAGCCAAGGATGCAAGTCTTCTGAGTGGGGCTTTCAAGAAAGCTATTGCTTTCCTAATAAAAAAGGACAGATTTGGCTAGTATATGCCTTTTACCTTCATCCTTCCTCACTTCTTGCCCAAAGCATGGATACTTCTCCCAGGAGGAGAAGTGCCCAGCTCATGACCATGATGATAAAAACCACACCTAGGACAGTGAAGAAGGAAGTCAGAAAGAGCATGAATTCTGCCTGGACTTCTTGCTTAGAAAAATAAACCCCAGTCGTTATGCTAATATGGTAAATTTTTCATTGCATACAACTGGGTATCCTAATGCATACAAAGGTATTGTAATTGATAATCAAATCAAATTACCAACAGTAAAATAAGAGTTTGATAAATGTAAATTACAGTTATTAGGGTATTATCATGCCTCTGTCATGAACCACTGCATTTTTAGATACTTTGAGTTATTCATTCTCTAGTTTTACACTAAGCCTAAACAGATCTAGCCCTTGTTGACCTGGACTTTAAAGATACTATAGAAATACACGGAAAATCAATGAATAATAATGTGAGTAAATCAATGAGTAATAACAAAACATGTTTAGCAAAACAAATTTTTCCAAAGTAGTTTTTTGTGTCAAAAAATAATATTAAAGTCTTGTTTTCCTTTGTTTCCTGATTCAGAGCCTTCTGATCAATATAACCTAAAGCACTGGTTTGCTCCTAATAGGTCAGAGGTGTGCCAAGCTGCTGCTTCACCTCAGTCCACAGGTCAACTGGGTAGGACCTAGACTGGCCAGAGCCCCCAGGGCTGGTTGCCTTTGATCACAAGAGTCTCGTCCACTTACCTCAATATATTATGCAAACATTCTCATTGTCTATATGCACATGATGAGAAAAGGCTAGGGAAGCACTACCCTATATGACAGCTAGATGCTATCAAAATCATAATGGTGGTGGGAGAAAAATAGCCTATTTATAATACTAGATGGACCAAACATTAGTTAACACACATAACATCATTTTATTCTCAGCAAAATCAAGAATGGTCAATAGGGCAGTTATGTTTATATCAAGGTTCAAGGATGGATGATTTGCCCACTAACACTCACTGCTGAAAAACAGCAGAGCCCAGACTTTCAAATCAAGAATTCTACATCAAAACACTATACTTTTTTTGATATACCTCTCATATGATGACATTCCAAGTTTACACAGATCTTTAAAAATAGTGTTTTGATTTCATTCTGTGAAGAAAATTCAAACAGTTTTCTTTGTTTTCTCTTATGACTGCCATGCAAACACTAATGTATATGGAAACTGATACTCTCCTTGAACTTAGCAGGACTGAGAAAGCATAACACTAATCAACATACTTGGCTGTACCAATTTTCTTTTTACAGTTTCCTACCCTCGAAAAGCAGAGAGCCAACCCTTGTTATTTTGTGTGAGTAGAAAAGTAAATTTTTGCCCATCACTCTAGAAATCTCCCCAAAAGTATCTATTAAAAAGTGAACAGAATAAAAGTAAAATAGTATGCTACCATTGAGCATGCTTAAATTTTTGTTTTGTTTTGCTTCGTTTTGTCAGATATTTTTATTGCCTTTCCATACAAGGGAAGAATACAGAGAAATGAAAGAAACTGTCAAAAGTAAACTACATATTTAACAGATAAAAGAAAACATAAATTTTAATCCACAGGGCAATCACTGTCAAGAGATATTATCGAAATAAACAAAATTTAAGTTTCTTAGCCTTGTTTTAGAAAGCTGGGCAACCAACAGATTTCAAAGGCTAGAAGTAATACTTTAATTTCTTTATAACAACGCAGAAACAAAGAGGATACATTCATAAAAATAGGGAGGTATGGCAAGATCTATAAGTAGCTAATATAGACAGATTAAAAGGCATAGGCAATATCTAACATATTAACCAGAATATTAAT
Source organism: Theropithecus gelada (assembly GCF_003255815.1). NCBI lineage: Eukaryota > Metazoa > Chordata > Mammalia > Primates > Cercopithecidae > Theropithecus > Theropithecus gelada. The sequence goes on along the minus strand of NC_037672.1, from coordinate 88,779,420 downwards.
TCTCTGTTCAAAAAACAAGAACATAATGGGATGGTTGAGCATGCATGGTATAAAATGATATATGTAAGCAAACATGAGTTACAGAATATAATACATGAAACGGTAACCAGAGGTGAGCAGGTTTAGAATATCACGTTTAAAGACGTGGGCTACAGATCCAGAATACCTGGGCTCAATTCCAGGCTCTACTGTTTATCAGTTGGGTGATGTTAGCACACTTAAATTTTTAGTATACAAAAATGGTTACTTTCTTGATCCTATGAACAGTTAAGATGATAATGCAGGGTAGATAATCATACACCCAAAAGATGCAATCCCGAACTCCCTAATACTTAATGTTGAAATCCTAAAAGATCAGAACCTCTAAAGCTAAAATCCTAAACACTGCAATCCTAAAAGTATAATTCTGGGAAAAAAAGTTTTTAATCTTTGAAGATATTTACATTTTTAAAAGGTGATTTATTTGATAAACAACATGACAGAACACTCCAAAAGCCACTTTACACAATAAAACAGCCAATAATAATATCTATTTTTGCAAGCATAAACACTCAGGTATAATAATAACAGTCAGAGGGGTATAACAGTTAAGATGAGAGGAACTATATTTATAGAGAAATAGGGTCAAAAAGGGAAATGTATAAACATATATCTCTCTAATTGCTAATTGCACACACCCAGCTTTATATAACTGCAATCATCTGAATTACCATGATGAACAACCTATGTCTTTTGACAAGATTGATTAAAAACCATGATGGCTCAGACAGGAAAAAAAAAAAAAAACAATGAGTCACCACCCACAAGAGCCAAGATTTCGAGAAAATTTGTCTTTCACAAGTGCAGATGTATGAAAAGGACACCTCTTCATTTATTGAGGAAGTTTCGATGTTTTTATATACATGCACAATGCTTACACACAAAGTCAATGTTGTGATAATGTAGTTCTGTGGAGTTAAATGTGAAAAACAAACAAACAAACATTAAATGAGTTAGAACTCTTTGAGAGTCTCTACACATTTTATATCTCCAATTTATACTGGATGTTGGTAACACGGCTCAGGCTGAAGAAGCCTCAGGATTCTGGGGATCAATGATGTAAGTTCTGGAGTCTGAAGTCCAGCAAGCCTGGAGTTCTGATGTCTAAGGCAGCAAAAGAAAAGTATGTCCTAGCTCTCAGAGAGACATCATTTTGCTTTCTGTATTATTATAGTTCTATCCCGGCCCCAGTTGTTTGGATGGTGCCCACCAACACTGAGGGGCAGCTCTTCACCTAATCCACTCAGGCTCACACACTAATTTCCTCTGCAAACACCTTCACAGACACACCCACAATAATGTCTTACCAGATGTCTAGGTATTCTTTAATACAGTCAAGCTGACAAGTAAAATTAAGTCCACAAGTCCAACCCATGTCAACTTGGCAACCATGCACATCTTCTTAAACCATACTTAATTTCCAAATAAAGACAATAACAAGATAATAGTTCCACCATACATGATTCAACTATCCTGTGTTTGTGATTTTCAGGATTTTAGGTGTTAGGAACTTAGGCTTTAGGGATTTTGATCTTTCAGATATCAACACTTGGAATTGGTGTTCAGAAATGCGTCTTTTAGGATTATCCAAATCTGTAAAACTAAAGCACTGTATGTAGAACTGTCATTCGATTGTTAATCGATTCCTTATTTTCAATAATTCTTTTTAACCAAATTTTCATCAACCACAAAATGTGCATGAGGCAAAAAATAAATTTAGACACTCAGTAACAAGAAAACCAAAACTATACATCAGAATAACGTGAGTGCAAACCTTATGCCAACTTGCCAACAGCAAACTGTAGGCAAGTTCACTGTAAAAGCCAGGTTAACCTAGTTCCACCACACACAAAGCACATTTGGAAGGCAATTCAGTTCTTTCAATGTGTACTGGGATATCCTTTCCTAATCTACAAGACCAAGTCAGAGTCACCACTGCCCCAACACTGCTATTACTTTTTATCCTGAGATGTAAATCAAAAATCATTTCAGCAGCTAACTGAAAACATAAACCCTTCTTTTTAGTACATTTTTGATTTCTTGACATACTTAGTAAGAGATATATCTATACTGGCCAAGAAATAAAGTCCTACTTGTCTTCAAAAGGCTGAAAAAATGTGTGTGTGTTCCAGTGGTAAGTTTGAATATGTCAAATTTAAGTAACATCTTCTTTATCCTGTTTAAAGTGTATATCCAAAGTTAATCTAAGCAGCAATTTGTACTTAGTATTATGTCTCTAAAATTTAAAAATATGCTAAAATTTCCATAAACTTTTATTTTTTAATCTTTAATCTCTGAGTTTACAAATTTTCCTAATATTAGTATGAATGCACAGAAGTATTTTAAAAGCAAGAACATGCATATTCTAAGCAACCATAAATAGAGAAACTAATTAAAAAATGAAGTGCTGGGCCAATGAACACCTTGAGTGAATATCAAATGAATACTCTTACAGCATGATTTCAGTTCCAAAAGTACCATAGCAACATACAAATGTTAGAAAAAGCTATCCAAATAACCTCGGTTAAAACATGTCATCTCGTTAACCTGTTTCTGAAATTATGCTTCTTAGGAATAATTTTAATTAAATTCTCCTAGCATTCAAATTTACTTTGAATCCCAGCACGCTTCCAAGCACTGTATAAATCATATTAAAACTTTCTAAGTTGAAATTTATTTGTGGCCAAACACACACATGCAATCACATACAGTGTTATACTTAATGAAACGGCATTAAGTTTTTCTTAAATGGATTTTAAGTTGGCAAACAGGTTTTATACTAAGCAAGAAAACATTTCGTTTCTGTGGAAACTTCATTCAATTTCCGTCTTGACAGGGTTTCATTTTCTATAACCAACCAAAAGAAAGGTCAGCAGTGGGCACAAAGCAAAGTTCACATGCATGGGAGACTAATGCTTACAGCGGCACATCCTGCTCCCGAGAAGTCTGGACACTCCTCCCGGAGAGGCCCAACAGAGGACAAGAGGAAAAGATGGAGGATATATAAGCTGCCTCCGCTGCAACTTCCTGAATGAAGAAGTCTTCAAACACCTAAACACACCCACACATGTACACACACACACACCAGCAAACGAATGGAAATTTGGTACATTTTTAAAGTACTCACATTTCATACGGAACTTTTAATAACTTCTTACTTTCAGATAGACACAGGCTCAATCCATACTCATGGAAATTAGCTTTACACAAAATATAAATAATAATATTGAATTTGATACAAAATAACACAAATGCCTTCATGAGTTATATTGCAGTTATTATTGGAAGTGAAGGTAGTTAGATTTTATGATGTTTAATCATATTTCCCTAAAATTAGCAGAACCTACTTTACTGGGACGTTTAGGTATTATTCTGGATAATACTAATTAATTCAAATTCAAAATAAAATAAGAAAAGTTAAAATATAAGGCTGGGCATGGTGGTTCACAGCCATAATCTCAGCACTTTGAGAGGCCAAGGAGAGAGGATTGCTTGAGCCCAGGAGTTTGAGACCAGCCTGGGCAACATAGTGAGACTCCATCTCTATTTAATTTTAAAAAAAACCACACACACACACACACACACACACGTAATATATGTGTGTATATATATGTGTGTGTATATAAGTATATATGCTATATATACACACACCTGTTTATACATGGACTTATATATTATATATATACACACATATATATATACACTGGACTTATATGTATATATATACACAGGTATATATAAATTGGAAATTGGAATATGTATATTATATATATATATAAAAAACACTACTGAAAATGGCCATTTCCAATCCTATAATACTGTGTAACATCTCAAATAAACAGTTTTTAAAGTTTGAAATGACAATCTCACAGAGAATATATCAATAAAAACTCTTTGAATAGGATGTACTACATTTTATTTTCCCTTACAGATTATACGCTCTGTATTTTGCTATTTTAACAAGGTCTTGGCTCTAAGGAATATTAATTCTGACAAGCAATTAGAAGGGAGGCCATGTCACTACCATGCCATTGCGTAAAAATACTGCAGTGGAAACCTCTAACCCTATAGGCCAGGGGTCCCCAACCCCGGGCTGCAGACAGGTACCCGTCCGTGGCCTGTTAGGAATCGGGCACAGCAGGAGGTGTGCAGTGGGCAAGCAAGTATTACTGTCTGAGCTCTGCCTTCTGTCAGATCAGTAGCAGCATTCGATTCTCATAGGAGTATGAACCCTACTGTGAACTGCACATGTGAGGGATCTAGGGTGCATGCTCCTTATGAGACTCCAACTAATGCCCGATGATGTGAGGTGGAACAGTTTCATCGTGACACCATGCACCTCCATCCCTGTCCCCTGATGGCTGCCCTTGGTGCCAAAAATGTTGGGGACCGTTGCTATAGGCTGGCTAGCATTCATCAGGCCACATAAAATTCCAAACAACTCCAGTGAAGATGGTTACCTCCTCTTCCCAAAACAGTATTTATTTTGAAACCTGTTTTGTGCATTAGTGATGTTTATGTTCCATATCTTTGTTAGACACTTACCTGTAATTTTTTGCAGCAAAGGTGACAATTCAGATTCTTCACAGAAGACCTGAGCCAATGCTTTCTTGACTTTTTCTTCTGCTTCACCCAGGTCTTTGTCTACTGTGAGCTCTCCAGTGACAGAATAAATATATATGAGAAGGATCAGCAGTTCCTCAGGGCTGTAGTCCTCATTGGTTCTCTGGGTTACAGGCTTAATCATGGGCAACAGCTGATTTAACACAACGGACATTGTTGACTCCCCAATACTCTAAAATAAAAAATGACATGAAAATATGTCAATCTTCTACAAAGATATAATTTATGGACTACATTAGTCTAATGATAGCTTTCAAACAAGTCTGTATGTAATATTTACCGGCTGCATTGCTTTTTATTTGTGTTTTTCTTGTCCTGAAGAGAATACTACAAGTAGTTTGGCATTAGAGTTTTTGTTTTGAAAGTCCTAATTTATAAAATGCCTTGTCACGTTGTAGGTTTCATTAAATCATCTTAATATTGCTTAAACAAATAGGAGTCCATTAATTTTAAAGAAAAAAAAACGTAAGTACTTCAGATACTTGAAATTTTTTTAAAGAGATGTGGTATATTTGTAAGATAATATTACTTAACAAAAAAACAAACATGACAACATCTATATATCCAAATGAATGCTGACACTGCTTCAAAGGAATCACCTCGGATTTTCCAGCATATTCTTTATAATAGTCTCTATATCAGCAAATATTAGCCAGAATACTTTTTAAAACAACAAAAAGTCACTTTCTGCTAAATCCGATGAATAAAATATGGAATCAAACAGGGTAATGTCACTTAGGATTCAAAATTTCTCTGAGTGAGTCAGTAGATAACTCACATTAAATTTTAAAAAATGCCTTTAGCTCTTCCACAACTTCTTGAGCGATATTTAGCAGAGGATTTCAAAATTCTTTGAATGTGATAATAGCACTGTATTACTGGAGAAACTGTATTATGTACAGAAACTGTACATATTTCTATCATAAATTCTGAGATTTTTGGTGAATACAGAAATCTTCATCTTAAATAATATGATTTAATTCTTCTTAAAATATAAAATAATCCTATAAGATAAAACTCTACACTTTGTATTTACATTCAAATCAGGAGCCAAATTAACACAACTTGCAACTTTCATTAACCATTCAATGAGCACCTACTATGTTGTAGGCACTAGTCTAGGAATACAGCAGTGCACAGAACAAATTCCCTGCTTTCATAGAGTTTACATTGTAGTTAGAGAAAACAATTAAAAAGCAAAAGAAGTAAAACATAAACAGCAGCCCACCCTTACCTATGGTTTTGCTTTCCATGGTTTCACTTACCTGTGGTCCAAAATATTACATACAATAAGATGTTTTGAGAGAGAGAGAGAGAGAGAGAGAGAGAGAGAGAGGGAGGGACCCCATTCCTATAACTTTCAGTGTTGTATATCATTAGAACTGTTCTAATTTTTATTAGTTATTGTTAATCTCTTACTGTGCCTAATCTACAAATTAAACTTTATCATAGGTATGTATAGAAAAAAACACAGTATATACAGGATTCAGGACTATGCATAGTTTCAGGAATCTACTGACAGTCTTGGGTCTTGGAACATATCCCATGCAGATAAGCAAGCAGGGACTACTGTAGTATATTAGAGTGGTAAGTGCTATAAAGAAAAATAAAGCAGGAAAGGAAACACATCTTAGGATGTGCGTCTGTGTGTATGAATATGCACACACAGTTTGGGGCTGCAGTGAGCTATGATTGTGTCAGTGCACTCTAGCCTGCGCAACAGAGCAAGACCCTATCTCTAAAAAAAGTTCTTTTTAATGCTCAAAGAAGAAAAGCTTTATTGTGGATACAGTTTACGTAGGAAAAGTCGTGTTAAAAGGAAATATTAGAATAAAGAAATACCAGTAGAAACTCTTTCTCTTTTTGAAGAGAAAGTTAACAGCAAACAGCTCAATGTTGTTCTGTGCTGAAATGATTACCCAAAATGAGCTTTTCTAGTCAAGCCATTTCCACACCTGGAAAAATTTGGATAGATCATCTCAAGGTTAAGGTTCATGATTATATTTCATACACAAAAAACAGCTGTTACCATTTTTTTCCACTAAAAATCTTGGATGTTCACAATGTACCATAGAAAAATAAAATGTTCAGTCCTTGGCATGGATGAGGTAAAAATGGAAAAGAACAGAATAGAGATTTTATTGTCACATGGTGACAAGACACAATTTACCAAGTGTGAACACACACATGCTTCCAAAGGACCAGGGGGCCGAAAGTTTTGAAGACATCCTACGGCTGCCCTACAGCTTCAGGACTCTTTAGAGCAGGGGTGTCCAACCTTTTGGCTTCCCTAGGCCACACTGGAAGAAGAAGAACTGTCTTGAGCCACACATAAAATACACTACCACTAACGATAGCTGATGAGTTTTTTAAAAATTGCAAAACAATCTCATAATGTTTTAAGAAAGTTTATCAATTCCTTTTGGGCTGCTGCATTCAAAGCCATCCTGGGCCACATGCAGCCCATGGATCATGGGTTGGGCAAACTCGCTCTAGAGGAACCTTCAAGTGTTTCTTTGCTTTATAAGCTGCCCAAAGTAATTTAAAAGAGTCCTGTGGTTGGCCTGTTAAAAGAAGGTCATGAAGGTTGCAGCTTTCATTTTTGCTGTTTACTCTATCACTAACTCCTTAGATGACAATAAACAGATTCTTTCATTGCTTTATGTCCCATTTCTAGAAACCAGGTGTATACATAAAGCATCTATTCTACAGGAGCCCTCTGGGTCTCCCTCCAGAGCAACATGACTTTTTAAAATATAGTTACAAAAAGTTTATATAGTTATTAAACAGAATAGAATAATCATCATGATCAGTTGTAAGGATTCATTCACTAACATCTGGCCTTCAGAGCTTCATTTTCAAGTCATTGGTCTATGATATGTGCAAGAGAATAAAATCTCTCATTAGTTATACCCTATCAGTATTCTGTTGTACATACCAATTTCTAAAATTACATTCTAAATCTGTTTCATGCATCCCAAGAAGCCTATAACTGATCTGAATACAAAGTCAGGAATACTGACCAATCTTAAAGAGCCATCAGAGATGGTGGAATAAAGAGATTCTAGTTCAAAGAAGCTAGATTCCAACACTGATTGTTCCTCTAATTCCTTAACTTCTCAGGATCTCTTCTTTCTAAACTGACATGATCTGACCAGAGGATGGCTGGGCAATAAGTCATGTTACGCCCAGGTCTCCATTTTCACTTTCTTCCCCTTTTCCTTTTTTAAAAACTCTACCATTGTTGTGAAGGCAGGAATTCATACTCTTACTGCTGGCTACTTAGCAAAACGTAAATGCTCAAAAAAGACCAGGTGTGGTGGCACATGCCTATAATTCCAGTACTTTGGGACGCCAATAGGGGAGGACCACTTGAGGCCAGGAGTTTGAGAACAGCCTGGGCAACATAGTGAGACTGCAGTCTCTACATAAAATAAAAAACTAGCTGAGCATGGTGGCATGTGCCTGCAGTCCCAGCTACTCAAGAGGCTGAGGCAGAAGGATCGCTTGAACCCAGAAGTTTGGGGCTGCAGTGAGTTATGATTGTGCCAGTGCACTCTGGCCTGTGCAACAGAGCAAGACTGAATGCAATTTTAGTATCCTGGATGGGCTCTTGGAATAGAAAAAGGACTTTAGGGGAAAATTAATGAAATCTGAATGAAGTCTGGAGTTTATAGTTAATGTACCCATGCTAGTTTCTTATGTTTGATAAATGCACCACAGTAATATAAGATTCTAACAATAAGGTGAAGAATATATGGAAACTCTCTGTACTATCTTGGGAACTTTTCTGTAAATCTAAGCTATTCTAAAATAAAATGCTTAGGGAAGGTAAAGGAGGGAGAAGGAAGGGGAAAAGAAGAAAGGAAGGGGAAGGGAGGGCAGGGATGAGAAATAAAGACTTCATGGTCAGGAAGAACTCCTCACAACCTGAGCCATCAGCCAAGATAAGGGACTGACCCAAGAAGCCATAAAGTCTCCATCAATGGCAAAGACAGGCAGGGTGGTCATCTGCCGAAGATGAAGCAATGAGAACCCTCTGCCGCTCTGGCTTGGAAGGTAAGCTAGACTAGACCCTCTTAGTGCTATCCATAAAAGCATGGTTCTAAACTGAATGTTTATACATTTTCTGCTCTTCTCTATTCTTAGAATGGAACTTTGATAATAAGGAAGAAAAAAAATCAATGACTCCATAGATTGAAAATGTTTTAAAGGCAGAAGACAGAATCTCAAGAGGATTAATAATAAGGATGTGGGAATAAGATAATACGCTTGGGTTTCAATCCAGGTTGTACCACTTACTAGCTGTATGACCTTGGGCAGATTATTTACCTTCTCCAAGTCTCAATTTCCTCATTTGTAAAATGGAAACAACACCATAAATGCCTGAATATTAGGCAATCCTATATCACAGCCATCCGTGTGCATAACATTGGGACAATTGGTTAAACTACTTTGCGGTTTCAAATGACATAATCCCCACAATAGGGTAGTCCTCGTAAAGACTCAAATATAAAGTGATGCCCTATTTTCTGAGGGCTAATTTGGGGAAAGTACTTTACCTGATTTAGGAATATATAATCATAGCTTTTGCCTCATTAGGTTGTTCTGAAGATGTAACATTAGAAATGAATTACACAACACAGTGCCTGGCACACAGCCTCCAGTAAATACAAATTATTACTACCACGACTCCCACCTACTACCCCACAGGCTCCTTTCTTAGAACTGATTAAGATGGTTGGAAAGAGAATTAGACCTTCTAAGAAGAGGAAATTGGTAGTCTCAAAGGAGGGAGGGGAAGCCTGCAAATACTGGGTTTGAAATCACATCTTGGAACTTAACTGCAACAGTCAGTGAAAGGTCAAAGGCAATATAAACATTATTAAACACTCCCATTTAAAAAGGACATGCACAGCAAACCAAATCCAAGACCGAAAGAAAAAAGGCTTCCTTACAAAGTACTGAGATTAAGTTTCTCATTTGTTTTGATATAAATGGGCTTACTAGTAGGAGGTAGAAGACTGAAGCTGTGTCTACAGTGACAAAACCTTTTGTTTATCTGAAGTCTGGGGCTCCTGTTATTCGTGAATGAGTCCTCAGTCACTATGTGCAAAAGGCCCTCTGTAAAATATGTGTTTTCTTTAAAAAAGCTGATCTTTTTGGTTCAATTAAAATGCCACTGCAAAGTCAGAGTTTGTCTCTGTACTGGCTACCTTGGCAGGCATGAGGAGCAAACAGGCTTTATTCCACGTGGCTGCAGAGCAGGCCAGGCTGGCTGTACACCTGCTCTTCTATGGTGCACAGCCTGAAGACACTCAGTAAAACTCCAAATCATGCTAAGCTTCTGCTGGAGAACCCATCTCTGCAACTCATTGTGTTAGTTCATTTGTGTTGCTATGAAGGAATACCTGAGGCTTGGTACTTTATCAGGAAAAGAGATTTATTTGACTCACAGTTCTGCAGGTTGTACAAGCATGGTGTTAGTATCTGCTTGGCTTCTGGTAAGGCCCCAGGAATCTTCAATCACAAAGGAAGGTAAAGGGGGTACTCAGCACATCACATGATGAGAGAGAGCAAGAGAGAAGTGGGAAGGTACCACACTCTTTTAAACAACCAGATCTTTTATGAACTCAAAGCAAGAACTCACGTGTTACCATGAAGAGGGCACCAAGCTATTCATAATGGATCTACCCCCATAACCCAAACATCTCCCACCAGGCTCCACCTCCAACACTGGGGATCACATTTCGGTTTTTTTGTTATTATTATTTTTGACAAACCAGACTTTACTAAAATTTCTGTTCATCAGATGTAACTAATAAGGCAGTAAAAGGTAAATCCAGTCTCCAACATACACAAAAAACTTCAAACAATCAGTACAAAGTATACCAAAGCTTCAGACTTCATGAGAGAGGATATCCAAATACCATTAGGCACATATACATGTACTCAGTATCATTAATCAACAGGAAAATGCGAGCTAAATTCACAGTAAATCCATATCATACTAACTGGAATGGCTAAGTGAAAAAAAGAATTAAAAAAGAACCTTCCAATATCAAATGTAGGCAAGGATGTGGAGTCACTAAACCTCTCACACATTGCTACAAGGAGTGAATATTGACATAAACACTATTAAACCTGTTCTGTGACATCATTAAAGCTGAACACAAGAATTTCTGATGAAGCCGAAACTTCATTCTTAGGTACAAGGGTTTCAACATGAGGTTTGGAGAGGGCAAATATCCAAATATCATTCCATCCATGGCCTCCTCAAATCTCATGTCCTTCTCACAATAAAAAATCAGTCATCCCCTCCCAATAGTCCCCCAAGGTCTTGACTCATTCCAGAATCAACTCAAAAGTCCAAAGTCTCATCATAGACTCAGAGTAAGTTCCTTTCACTTACAAGCCTGAAAAATAAAAAAAAAGCTATTTACTTCCAAGATACAATGATGGTATAGAAATTAGGTAGACGTTCCCATTCCAAAAGGGAGGAATCAGCCAAAAGAAAGGGGCAACAGACCCTACACAACTCTAAAACCCAGCAGGGCAGACATTAAACGTTAATGCCCCCCCCAAAAAAATCTTTGACTCTATGTCTCACATCCTGGGCACACTGGTGTGAGAAGTAGGCTCCCAAGGCTTTGGACAGCCCTGCCCTTGTGGCTTTGAAGGGTGCAACCACCAAGGTTGCTCTCATGGGTCAGAGCTAAGTGTCTGCAGCTTTTCCAAGCTCAGGATGCAAGCTGCCAGTGGCTCTACCATTCTGGGGTCTGGAGGATGGTGGCCTCCTTCCCACAAAGCTCATCTCGAAAGTGTCTCAGTGTGGAATCTGTGTGGGGGCACCACACTCACATTTCCCCTCCACACTGCCTTAGTAGAGTCTCTCTTCAGGGGCTCCACCTCTTCAACAGGTTTCTACCTGGACATCCAGGCTTTCCAGTACATCTTCTGAAATCTAAGGGGAAGCTGCCCAGCCTGCTTCACTCATGCACTCTGAGTGCCTACAGTCTTAAAACCATGTAAAACTTGGCAAAGCTTATGAATTGTGCCCTCCAGAGCAGCAACTAAAATAGTATCTGGTGCCCTTTGAGTCACAGCTGGAGCTGGAGTGGCCAGGATCCTGGGAGCAGTGTCCTGAGGCTGCATAGGGCAGTAGGGCCTCAGATCTGGCCCCTGAAACTATTGTTTCCTCCTACACCTCTGGGCCTGTAATGGGAGGGGCTGCAAAGGAGATTTCAGAAATGCTTTCAAGGCCATTTTCTCATTGTTTTGGATATTAGCACTTGGATTCCTTTTAGTCATGTAAAATCTCTCTAGTAAGTTGTTGCTCCACAGTCTGCTTGTACTCCTCTCCTGAAAATGCTCTTTCTATCTCTACTACATGGCCAGATTGTGACTTTTCCAAATTTTTATGCTTTGCTTCCCTTTTAAATATAAATTCAAATTTTAAGGAATTTTTTTGCTCCTATATCTGGTCATAGGTTGTTAGAAGCAGCCATATCACATCATGAATGTTTTGCTGCTTAGAAATTTCTTCTGCCAGAAACTCTAAGTCATCTTGCATAACATGAGTGACCATCACTCCAATTCTCCATAACTTTCTCATTTCCAATTGAGACCTCATCAGCCTGGGTCATCACTGTCCATATTTCTATCAGCATTTTGGTCACAACTATTGAACCACTCTCTAATAAGCTCCAAACTTTCCCTCATCTTCCTCTTTTCTTCTGAGCTCTCCAAACTCTTCCAGCCTCTGCCCATTCCTAAGTTCCAAATCCACTTCCACATTCTCAAGTATTTTTATAGCAATACCCCATTCCTGGTGCCAATTTTCTGTGTTAGGTTGTTTGCATTGCTATAAAGGAATACCTGAGACTGGGTAATTTATAAAGAAAAGAGGTTAATTTTGCTCACAGTTCTGCAGGCTGTACAAGTATGGCACAAGCATCTGCTCAGCTTCTGGTAAGGTCTCAGGAAGCTTTACAATCATGGTAGAAGGCAAAGCGTGAGCTGGCATATCACATGGTGAAAGAGAATGGAGGTCAGGGGAGCAGGTAGCATACTCTTTTAAACAACCAGATCTCACATAAACTCTGAGCAAGAACTCACTCACTACTGTGAGGAGGGCCCCTAGCAATCAAGAAAGATCTGCCCTCATGATCCAAATATCTCCCACCAGGCCCCACCTCCAACACTGAGAATCACATTTCAACATGAGATTTGGAGGGGACAAATATCCAAACTATATCATCCTCCCAACTTCAGCCAAGTCATGGTGTGTGCAGGCGCATAGGATGTTGCCAGTGGGAGCCTGACAGAGTGCCCAAAGGAGCCCACATCCTAGTCCCTGGAATCTGTGACTGTGGTACTTTACACAGCAAAAGGGACTTTGCAGATGTGATGAAGGTTGCAGATCTTCAGATGGGAAGATTACCTACATTATCTGGGTAGGGCCAATCTAATTATATGAGTGCTTAAAAGTTGAGGATTTTTCCTGGCTGTGCTGAAAGAGAGATGTAATGATGAAGAATCAGAGAGATTCAACATTGCTGGCTTTGAAGATGGAAGAAGGAGGTCATGAGCCATGGAATGCCAGGGGCCTGTGGAAGCTGGAAAGAGCAAGGAAACAAATTATCTCCTAGAGTCTCCAGAAAGAGAGGCAACCCTGATGATATCTTGATGTTAATCCAGTAAGACCTGCTGAACAGTAAGAGAACAAATCCGTGTTGTGTTAAGCCACTAAATTTGTGGTAATTTGCTACAGCAGCAATAGAAAATTAATACAAGTGGTTGATGTAAGGTAGGGCCTGAGAAGTTCTGCATCAGGGCACACAACTCAGGCAGAGAATCTGGTACATGGCGGTAGGATGCTGTGGTTTGAATGTTTGTCCCCTCCAAAACTCAAGCTGAAATTTAATTGCTATTGTTACAGTATTAAGAAGTAGGATCTTTAAGAGATAATTAGGCCATAAGGGCTCTACCCTCATGGGTGGGATTGGTGCAGTTACAAAGCAGCAATTTCAGCCCTCTCTTGCTCTCTCGACCTTTCCACCTTTCTGTAAGAGATAATGCAACAAAAAGGCCTCACCAAACACCAGCACCTTGATATTGGACTTCCCAGCCTTCAGAACAATGAGCCAATAAATTTCTAGTTGTTATAAAGTACCCAGTCTCAGGTATTGTTGTAGCAGCACAAAACAGGCTAAGACACAGGGCTCAATACACACTTGCTGAATGATTAAATGAACAAGCAATAACATGCATGAATAGGCAATTCAGCTGTATCCATTCCATCTGTACCACTAGGGATCCAGTGCATGTCTTCAGGGATGTGATAGAGAGGAAAGGCACAGAGACACACTGAATTTAAAGCTTATTACTTAAAAATTTTACCTAGAACTAGTCAGTTAAAAACTATGTAAGCTCATAATCCAATATTTATCAGATCCAGAATAATTATATAAGAGGACAGTAGTTTTCTAAGTTTGGTCCACAGGCTCCTGAGATCCCAGAGATTCTGTCAAGAGGTCCATGAGGTCAAAATTATTTTTGTAATAATAGTAATGCATTCTTTACCTTTTTCACTGTATTGACATTTGCACTAATAGTGCAAAAGTATGGTGGGTAAATTTGCTGGTAACAACACAGATAAAGGCAGTGGCTCCAAACTAATACTCATTGAATTCTTTACCACTAGGCTATATACTCACAGCTGAATTTTGTAAAAGCCAGTTTCACTTAAGAGCTCTTTACATGGCCAGGTACAGTGGCTCATGCCTGTAATCCTTGCACTTTGGGAGGCTGAGGTGGGCGGATCACGAGGTCAGGAGTTCCAGACTAGCCTGGCCAAGAGACCAGCCTAGCCAATACGGTGAAACCCCGTCTCTACTAAAAATACAGAAATTAGCCAGATATGGTGGCACCTGTAATCCCAACTACTCACGAGGCTGAGGCAGGAGAATTGCTAGAACCCGGGAGGCAGAGGTTGTAGTGAGCCAAAGATCACGCCATTGCACTCCAGCCTGGGTGACAGAGTGAGACTCCAACTCAAAAAAAAAGAAAAAAGAAAAAGAAAAGAAAAAAGAGCTCCTGGCTGGGCACAGTGGCTCACATCTGTAATCCCAGCACTTTGGGAGGCCAAGGCGGGCAGATCATGATGTCAGGAGATCGAGACCATCCTGGCTGACAAGGTGAAACCTCGTCTCTACTAAAAATACAGAAAAATTAGCCTGGCATAGTGGCAGGCGCCTGTAGTCCCAGCTACTCGGGAGGCTGAGGCAGGAGAATGGCATGAACCCAGGAGGCGGAGCTTGCAGTGAGCCGAGATCGCGCCACTGCACTCCAGCCTGGGTGACAGAGTGAGACTCTGTCTCAAAACAAACAAACAAACAAAAAGACCTCATAACAAAGTGGTCAAAATTATTAATCTTATTGACTTTCAATCTTAAATGTCTCTTTAATATTGTGCATGACAAAATGGGAATATGTATGAAGCACTTCTGGTATATACTAACGACAATGGTTATCCCTAGAAAAAGCACTTGTGCAATTGTTTTGAGTTGTGCGCTGAAGTAATCACTTCTTTCATGCAATAGCATTGTTACTTGAAAGAATGACATAGAAGTTACAATTTTTCAGACTTGCCTATTTCGTACATATTTTCTCCAAAATGAACAAAGTGAGACTGTTCCTTCAAGGAAAATAACTGACATATTTACTGTCAATGTCAAAATTCTGGCAAAAATTGCAATTCTGGGAAACTTATATATGCCACTGCCAGATGATCTATTCTTAAAAACTCTTCTGATGAGATCAGTGGTGACATTAAATGTGATTTTTTGAATTGCATAATAAAATGTGTCAACATTTGGAACATCTGTATAATTTGGTGAATCAATGTTTTCCAAATGACCAATGCATGATGTAAGACAATCAGGCATAGGCTAAAGATCCATCCAAAATACAAGGTAGACCAGTGAATTTTAATGTAAAAGGGTACAAAAAGCTCATTGATAGGGTTTCAAATGCCACATTACAAGTTACCTTCCAGAAATCACTACTTGTAGAGTTTAGATATAGCATCAAACTAGCATATCCACAAACATCTAAAAAAGCCATCACAATATTCCTCACTTTTCCAACTATATGTCTGCATGAGGCTTGATTTTTTTCATATTTTTCAACCAAAACAATATATAGCAGCCTATTGAATGAGGAAGTAAACATAAGAATCCAGCTGTTTTCTATTCAGCAAAACACTAAAAATATTTTCAAAACTATAAACAAATGTCATCCTCTTGTTTTGGAAATATGGTTACTCTTCATAAAATATGTTATTTATATGATGAATCAATGGATTTATTATTTTTTAAATAGATACTTTTCAATTTTCTCAGTACTAATTTCTAACACAGTAAATATCAATATTTACCAATTTAAGAATATCAAATCCTCAAAAGAAAGCTCATTATTTTCTACTCTCTTATCCTCTCTCCACAGCTAAAATACAGATAAAGTGGTTGTAATCCAGTTTTGTCTACGTTGCTGGAGAGGAAGGCTGGGAAACAAGATAGAAGAAAGATTAGTTCCCTGGATCAGAGCTTCTCAAAACTTAATGTGCATGTAAATTATCTGTGCTCAGTTAAATTCATTAGGTCTGGGATGGGGCCTAAAGATTCTGCACTTCTAAAAAACTTCCAGGTTGATGTCAATGCTTCTGATCTTGTAGCTCCTTCAAGTTCCCTAGTAAGGTACATGACTGGCCCCAGAACCTCAGCCCAGGTTAAAACCTCCAGTGGAGGGATATGTAGTTCCAGCACAAATAATGTAGACCACATTTTGAATGGCATGTGAACTGGGCCATCCAACTATTTCTAGACTGCAATGTCAAAGTGAAATAAGCTATCCTGTTTGAGTCTCTATAACACTTATTTTGGTATAGCACTTTAATCTGCATAATAATATAACACGTAAATACATATCTCCAGCCAAATTTCTCTCCTTTGCTCCAAACCCAGCCAACTGCCTATTGGACTTCTCCACTTGTATATCTCACCTGTAAATTTGATTCAATGTGTCTAAAGCTGAAATCACTATTTATGCCCCCAAATTTGCTCTTCATCTTCTACATCCTATACTATTGTGTGGTACCATCACTCTTCCAGTTGACCAAGTCAGAAACTTAGACTCTACCAGAATTCTCCCTTGCCCCTGACACATCAAATCAGCCAAGTCCTGATGATTTTTATATATCTATCCCTTCTTATCCATTCCTTCCCCTACCGCTTAAGTTGTAACTACCATCATTTCTAGCCACAATATATCTCATTCTAAAACAAAACACTGATCCATTTAAAATTATTTAATGTTAAATAAAGTCCTCAAGACAAAGCCCATAACATTACATATGCATTCCTTTTATCTTCTTGGCCCCAATTAACTGCTTAGCCTCGACAGTCATGACTTCTTTTCTCACAGATTACAATTAAACTTTGCTGAACTACTTGCATTTGCCTCTGTGCTTTTGTGCATCATGCAAATCTCCCTACCTAGAATGTTCTTTTCCCTCTTCACTTTGTCTCAGGATTCAACCTAAGCATTATCTTTTTGACCTTCCCTAAATGGGTTAAATGTGCCTATTTTGCAATCCCAAAGAAGCCTCTATTTCTGTCTACCATGGCTCTTATCACCCTAAATTTAATTATCTATTCATATCTAGCTCTCTTCTAAGACTGAAAAATCCTTGATAGCGAGAACCACATCTTATCTCATTTCTAGGACCTACCTCCGCCCTTTGAATACAGTTGGTATTGAAATCATACTTGTCTCTAAAATGAAATAGCTGACATTAGAAAAAGAGAAAAAATAAACATTTATAAAGATATAATTGTAGATTATCTCATTTAATCCTCCTAATTACCCTGTAATATGCATATTATTATTACAGAGAAGGAAATAGAGTTTGAAAAAGATTACTTGTCAAAGATACCAGCTGGTGAATGTTTGAGCTGGAATCCAACCCAATGCCATCTTTCTTCAAAATATACATCGAGTCTACTACACATTTTCATCTCCAGTGCTTCCCAGTTAGAGGAAAGCTAGAGTTTGCAGGGAAGGGGAATCCAAATCCTTGGGACAAGGATAATTATGACAAGGATTCTGACTAGGACAAATAATTAAGGGACCCAGCTTATAAGACAATAGATAAATTACATGAGAGCAGAGGCAGTAGCAGGGAAACTTTAGACATCAGAGGTAATCTACTGACTTGTGGCTCCTTAGAGTTCTCTGGTAAGGTACAAGAAAGGCCCAAAGTCTCAGTCAAAGTTAAAACCTCCAGTGGAGGGAAACCAGATTTCCCCCACCCCCTTGGCACATAAATACCACGTGCCACAAATATTAAAGAAGATATTCCCATCCAGGATGTCACCATGCCCTAGTGACATCTGGCTGGGGCCTAGGACAGCCAGTGCCCCTGGGCCGGTGACCATAAGTTCTGTGAACTCAGTATATGCTGTGCAAATGCAGTATTTTGTATGTATATCTACAACTATATGAAAAAGGATGGGATGCACTTAAGAGATATGCACAAAAAATGCACGAAAGAGAATCAGATTCTGAAGTCATCTAACAGGGTAGAAATGGTCTCCATGAGCAGCTGATTTAAAGATGATAGACTGGAACTATGGCATGGGCTTCAGATGCAAAGAAGGGAGAGGGTGCTAGATCAATGTTATGGAAATTGTCAAGATAGATTTAGTTCCCTTAGCGATGGAAAAAGAAGAGTGGTAAGACAAGGCAGAGAATCATTTAGGGTGGTGTAGCCGGTCCATTGTTAGAACTTCTGCATTTCTTCTGACATAGAACTCAGAGAGGTTTTGAGAGAACTGGTATGATCTTGTTTTAAAGGGTTTCTCATTTGGGCCATGGTGAAGAGAATAAACTAGAGGGACAAGGGGATAGGCAGGGAGACAGGAAGTAATTTCAATAAACCAAGTGAGAAACAATGGGGCTTGGATCAAGGAAGGAGCATTGAATGTAATGTTAACTGGTGGAATTTGCAAAGATTTTGAAGTTAAATGCAGTGGTTTGTTGATGGACAGAATATGTAGTATAAGAAAAAGAGTCTAGAATTATTCCAAGATTTTTAGAGGAGGCTGAGAAAAGGAAGGGGTGTTTCAAAGGAGAAAGCACAGAGGACAGAATTGGTGTAAAATGTAAGAATGGGACAGATATAAATATTTCAGAAAGTAGGATGTCTAAGCTCAGGACAATAAAAGAGAACAGAATTAATTGAAGGATTCTGGAGTGAGGAGCAAAATAATGGCAAGAGTGAGAGGCAGGAAAGGTAGAAGAATGCAACAAGAAGACGTAATAGACAGGATAAGCAGATGAAAATAAACACAGAAAGGTTAATATCAAAGTATCAACGTGTTTCCCAAAATGTATTCCTATAAGGGGCACTAGCTGACAGTCTGTGTCTGTGGAGCGTACAATTCTGATAGTGAGAAATAGTGAAGTCCCTGAGGAAGTGAAAACAGTCTGCAAACTTTCTCTTCTATTAAAAATGCTACAGGAGAAAAAAAATATGGTATATTCACACAATGGAATATTACATATCAATGAGAATGAATGTTCTGTAATTTCATAAAAAAATAATACAGATGAAACTCACAAACATAATATATAATGGAAAAAGCCAGAAAAAATATATAATTATATCCACGTAAAATACAAAAGCCAGGGGAAATGCATGCAGATTTTCAGAAGTCCCTACTCCTTAGAGGCAGGGAGTAACCGGGAGAGAGCAAAAGAGAGGCTTCCAGGGTTGTTGGTAATCTTCCAGGTTGAGCTGAGTGCTGATTACACAGCTGTCTTCAGTTAGTAAAAATTCATTGAGCTGTACTTTTCTATATTATATTTACTTCAATAAAAAGTTTTTAAAATGACATTAAACCGGCCATATTTCCTGAGTCCTGGGAAGAACAGAGCTATCTACTTAGAGTTCTTATTACAGATTAGCATTTATCCAAAGTAAGAGCAGGAAAACATAAGAAGCTTACAGGATTCATCAAATAATCTAATTCAGCTACAAGTACCTTTGGCTAGGAAGATAGGAAAAGGACTTGATTTCAGAGGATGGAAAGAACAACTTTCAATGGATGCTCAGTTTAAAACATGCATATGTTTTAAGGGAGATATAAGTTTTTTGTAATGTTTTTTCTCCCATCTCTCGGGAAATGATGTTATGCTGTGCTTCAAACAGAACTGCCAAGTTTAAGAGGCTGTTTTCTGTAAACAGGCCAGCTGAGCCATAAGTTGCATGAAACGACGGACAAGTGACTTCTTCAGAGAGCAGAACAGAACACTACGGGGAATTGGGAACTATGCATCCAACAAAACCGCCAGCCGTTCGTCTTTATCTGGCCACGTTTAATGATTTAAGAACTCTCGTTGTCATGTTATCATCAATCAATTACAATGATTGAGCAGCCTCTAAAAACCCAAGGTTTTTAAAATGCAACAATCCGTGACCTAAATTTCCTGCTGATTCTGTTGGCCCCAGGTTAGGCCTGTTTGTCTATCATCAAGGGAGCCAATAGAAATAATAAAAACAGGTCAATACTGGGCTTTCCAAACCCTTTATAAAAATATGCACACTTCTCCAACCAGTGCCAACTCAACATGTCCACTCTTTGCTTGACCTCTTGGTAAATTCTGCCCCTAATTACAAATATTTCACAGAATGTATACATTATCTAAAAACCTGTTTTTTGTTGTTGTTGTTTTCCTTGCTTGCTTATTGTTTAGTCTGGCTAAGCAACCATTTTGCAACTCTGATCAGGCAACATAAATGATGTCATTTTGCTGTATTCAGCAAAGGAGCTACATCTTGGCAAATGAGGGGATATATGAGAAGATGAGAATCTAAATTTTAGCTCTCTGAAAGGAGAATGTGAAACTGCACTCCCAAGGCTGTGCTAGAATCTGACTTCCAGGATCCACAGAACAAAGCAAAGACTACTGAATGTTTAAGAAGGAGGAAGAAAATGGCCAGTAAAAAAGGCTAGTTTAAAAGCTGTCTGTAGAAATGAGGGCAGTTATCTTAAGTGCTTCTTCAACCCATTTCCTATCACTTGTTTGGGAAGGAGAAGGGTATTTCAATGGCTGAGGCCTCCAGCTACCTTAGGAAAGTAACCAGCATGGGCCGGGCGCGGTGGCTCAAGCCTGTAATCCCAGCACTTTGGGAGGCCGAGACGGGCGGATCACGAGGTCGGGAGATCGAGACCATCCTGGCTAACACGATGAAACCCCGTCTCCACTAAAAAAATACAAAAAACTAGCCGGGCGAGGTGGCGGGCGCCTGTAGTCCCAGCTACTCAGGAGGCTGAGGCAGGAGAATGGCGTGAACCCGGGAGGCGGAGCTTGCAGTGAGCTGAGATCCGGCCACTGCACTCCAGCCTGGGCGACAGAGCGAGACTCCGTCTCAAAAAAAAAAAAAAAAAAAAAAAAAAAAAAAAAAAAAAAAAAAAAAAAGGAAAGTAACCAGCAACAGAGAAATTCTATTGGGTAATGACCTCCCTGAAGAAACCTGCAGGCTCAGTGGAGCCGGGACAAAGCCCTGGAGTCCTGTCCTACAAGAATCCCAGCCAGAAGCTCTGCAAGTTAGACCAGCATATTTAAAAGCAATTGTGGAATGTTCTCTGCTCCAATGGAGAAGTCTGGACAAACTCCAGAAAAGGCTTGAATGCTGGAATCAGGGCCCAAAGTCAAAATCATAAACATAGCAAATTGCCCTTAGGGGTTTCTATTTTCCTTTCTCTCACTTTGGTCCTCCTGCGTCTCCACCTAGAACTCACTGGCTTCTTCTGAGCATCAGCAAATGAACCATCCCTCCTCTAAGAAATGAATGACCGGATGGCTGCATTTAAAAAGGGGAGAAGAGGCCAGGAGCAGGGGCTCACATCTATAATCCCAGCACTTAAGGAGGCCGAGGTGGGCACATCACTTGAGGTCAAGAGTTTGAGACCAGTTATTAAGCCAACATGGCAAACCCCGTCTGTAGTAAAAATATAAACAAATTAGCTGGGCATGATGGCAGACACCTGTAATCGCAGCTACTCAGGATGAGGCAGGAGAATTGCTTGAATCCAGGAGGTGGAGGGTGGAGGGAGCCAAGATCACACCACTGCACTCCAACCTGGGTAACAGAGACTCTGTCTTGGCGGGGGTCAGAGAGGAGAGGAGAGGAGAAAAGAGAACCAAAGAGGAAGTGGGAAGACTCTTTAATGGTTAAATTTCTGGCCTGACGGTAGTTTGGCAGAATTTGGCATTGGAAGCCTTTCTGGATCTCTTGAAATAACATTTTACAGAAATTAACTGAAGGATACTTCATCTTCTCCTCCTCTTTTAAACATGTACTAGTATATATTCAAAAGGAACATCTCATTTCCTTAAAGGAATAATATGAAAGGCTATAATGAAGATTGCTATATCTCTTAACAGTAGCAAGGCATTTAGCATCTCTAGGTCTGAAGTTCTTGGTAAAAGGGAAGATAATACCACACACCTCACCAGGCTTTCATCGAAGAGAAATGAGATGAACACTCTATAAAGTACTGTATATTTGTTTTACTACTACATTTATTACTATTGTATTACCTTCTCCAAAAGGAGGCTTCTATTTATTTAGAGAGAGGCTTGGTGTGCAAGGTATATTTACGTTCCTCTAAAGATTCACCTGCCCACTGCCCCCAACTGCTGAGTCTTTACCACTTGTTCTGTGGAGCCCCTGAGTGACTGCTGTACTGTCTCACCCTTATACTGCCAACTGTTTCAGACTTCCCTCAGGACAACCTTGACATGGTTACATCACATCCACACGGTGTGAGCCACATTAGCTCCACGTGCCTAGGTCCAGCCAGCTAGTCCCACGGAGGCTCTGGCTTCCAGTATAGCCACCTAGAAGACCCAGAGAACACCATCTAGAAGTAAGGGCAGTATCGGCAGAATGCGGTGACTCATGCCTGTAATCCCAGCACTGTGGGAGGCCAAGGCGGGCAGATCATTGGAGGTCAGGAGTTCAAAACCAGACTGGCCAACATGGCAAAACCCCGTTTCCACTAAAAATACAAAAATTAGCCAGGTGTGGTGGCATGCCTGTAGTTCCAGCTACTCAGGAGGCTGAGGCAGGAGAATTGCTTGAACCTGGAGGTGGAGGTTGCAGTGAGCTGAGATCACGCCATTGCAGCCCAGGCGACAAAGCAAGACTCCAGAGTCTCAAAAAAAAAAAAAAGGGGGCAGTGTAGTCATTCCTTATGAGAAACTTTAAGACCAATGAGAAAGAAGAAGAGTAGAAAGAACTAACAAATAAATTCCTCACCAGCTTCTCCCTTACAAATGATTCTAAGCAGCAACAATGCTATAACAAGTCTCTTCAGATTTGAACCCATGACTGAAAAAGTTGTGTTTTGTGGAGCACTGGCCAGCTTGACAGTGCAGCCCCTGGAATGTGCTTTTCTTCCTTCCCTAACTCACTCTCCTTGTTCCCTTACTCTTGCTGCTCCTGGGTTCCAACTACCTTTCCTTTTAAATGTTACCATGAAAATTTTGCCTCAACTCTGTTTCCTAGGAAAACAGGATGAAGATACTTAGAGGATGGCACAAAGGTGAATTAAGCAAATAGAAGCTTCCTCATGCCACTGAACTGTTTGAGTTTGCGTGGGTTTGTGTGTGCATGCACTGTCTCTTCAACTGTATACTTGCATAAATTTTGGAATAGAAAATCCTTGAAGGGGAAGAAAATCCTTGCCTATCTTTATATGATTAATGAAAACCAAACACTAACCAGCCTGATTTTTTAAAAAAGAATCTCCTTATGGTTTTATAGATCATGGAGCTGTAATCTCAGAGAGCCATGGCGTGCAATGGACTCTCCACTCCTTGCACTGACTTGCACGGCCCTGCATGACCAGCTCTGCCTTCCTCTCCTTTTATCCAGTACCACTCTTGCTCCCACCCCTACTCTTCCCTTCTGTTTGCTGTAGCCACATTGGCCTCCATTCACCCAATTACCCTTCCCTGCTTTATATTTCTCTATAGACCTTTTCACTATCTTACTTACTATAGGTTTTACTTATTTACTTTGTTTATTATCTGTCTAATTTCACTAAAATAGTCAGGGAGACCAGGATTGTTGAGTGTTTGAGTGTTTTGCTCACTGCTCTAGCCCCAGTGTCTAAAACATATTTGATATATAGCAGGAAATCAAAATTTATTGAATGAATGGATGACTGAATAAATGAAGTCTCTAAATACTGACCCCTACAAGATACGATTTTCTCCATCTCTTCTCAGAAGTACTTTTTAAAATTGTTGCAGTAAAATATAAATAACAGAGAATTTGCCATCTTTATTATTTTAAGTGTACTTTCTGTCTGTATAAATTTGATTTTTCTAGGTACCACATATAAGTGGTAACATACAATATTTGTCCTTTAGCATCTGGCTTATGTTATTTAGCATGTCTT
Organism: Theropithecus gelada; assembly: GCF_003255815.1. Taxonomy (NCBI): domain Eukaryota; kingdom Metazoa; phylum Chordata; class Mammalia; order Primates; family Cercopithecidae; genus Theropithecus; species Theropithecus gelada. Next base: position 88,755,220 of record NC_037672.1, on the reverse strand, counting down.
AAAAATTCATCCATGTTGTAGCATGTGTCAGAATTTCACTCCTGTTTAAGACTGAATAATATTCCACTGTATGTATATACTGCATTTTGTTTATTGATTCATTTGTCAATGAATATTTAAATTGTCTCTACTTTTCAGATATTGTGAATAATGCTGCTATAAACACTGATGTATCAGATATCTTTATAAAGAGGTAAAGATGTATCTGTGTATCTTTTTGATATAAAGAAAAAAACAGGAGGAGACCTCAGAGGTCATGACATCTAACCTTTGTCAATACACAATCTTTCTTTTCTTTTGTGGCAAAAAGAAAAAAAATCTGTGAAAAAAACCAGCTGCTTGCTAGGCAGAAATCATTCACTCTGCATTGGTAATGGCTGGTATACCTTCACTTCATGTGTTTGAAATGGACCTGCCTTATAAGGAGGTACATAGAGAGACTGGAGGGCTGAAAGACGTAACAAAAAAAGACAAAATTTGAAGTTACAAGAAAAAAAATGAGACAAACATACACTGATTCTCTAGATTAAAAATGGTAAAATTAGTAAAAATGAGGATGAAAGATTATGGTAACCTGAAATAAAATATTTTCCCTACTCCATGTGCAAGTGGTAATATACAAACACAGAAAGCAAAGTGGTATCCATCCACAACCAAGGCAGCCAGCAATCAACACTTGGATTAAAGATAACACAAGGACCAGAGATCATTCTGAGGATCGAAAGATGGTCTAATATAAAAAATGCCCACCAAGGGACCCACACCAAGATGGCCGAATAGGAACAGCTCCAGCCTCCAGCTCCCAGCATGAGTGACACAGAAGATGGGTGATTTCTGCATTTCCAACTGAGGTACCGGGTTCATCTCACTGGGGCATGAAGGACAGTGGGTGCAGGACAGTGGGTGCAGCCCAACGAGTGAGAGCCAAAGCAGGGAGAGGCATTGCCTCTCCCTGGAAGCACAAAGGGGAAGGGAATTCCCTTTCCTAGCCAAGGGAAACCATGACACACAACACCCGGAAAATGGGGTCACTCCCACCCTAATACTGTGCTTTACCAAGGGTCTTATCAAATGGCACACCAGGAGATTATATCTGGTGCCTGGCTCAGAGGGTCCCACGCCCAGGGAGCCTCCCTCATTGCTAGCACAGCAGTCTGAGATCTAACTGCAAGGCAGCAGCGAGGCGGGGAAGGGGCGCCCGCCATTGCTGAGGCTTAAGGAGGTAAACAAAGCTGCTGGGAAGCTCGAACTGGGTGGAGCCCACCGCAGCTCAAGGAAGCCTGTCTGCCTCTGTTGACTCCACCTCTGGAGACAGGGCATAGATAAACCAAAGGCAGCAGAAAGCTCTGCAGATGTAAATGTCCCTGTCTGACAGCTTTGAAAAGAGTAGTGGTTTTCTCAGCACGCAGTTTGAGATCGGAGAACGGACAGACTGTCTGCTCAAGTGGATCCCTGACCCCCGAGTAGCCTAACTAGGAAACATCCCCCACTAGGTGCAGACTGACACCTCACACCTCACATGGCCGGGTACACCTCTGAGACGAAGCTTCCAGAGGAATGATCAGACAGCAACATTTGCTGTTCGGCAATATTTACACTTCTGCAGGCTCCGCTGCTGATACGCAGGCAAACAGGGTCTGGAGTGGACCTCGAGCAAACACCAACAGACCTGCAGCTGAGGGTCCTTACTATTAGAAGGAAAAATAACAAACACAAAGGACCCCACAACAAAACCCCATCTGTACGTCACCACCATCAAAGACCAAAGGTAGATAAAACCACAAAGATGGGGGAAAAGCAGTACAGAAAAGCTGGAAATTCTAAAAATCAGAGCGCCTAACACCCTACAAAGGAATGCAGCTCCTTGCCAGCAACGGAACAAAGCTGGGCAGAGAATGACTTTGAGGAGTTGAGAGAAGAAGACTTAAGACAATCAAACTTCTCTGAGCTAAAAGAGGAATTATAAACCCAGCACAAAGAAACTAAAAACCTTGAAAAAAGATTTGATGAATGGCTAACTAGAATAACCAATGCAGAGAAGTCCTTAAACGACCTGATAGAGATGAAAACCACGACACGAGAACTATGTGACAAATGCACAAGCTTCAGTAACTGACTCGATCAACTGGAAGATAGGGTATCAGTGACTGAAGATCAAATGAATGAAATGAAGTGAGAAGAGCAGTTTAGAGAAAAAAGAGGAAAAAGAAATGAACAAAGCCTCCAAGAAATATGGGATTATGGAAAAGACCAAATCTACGTCTGATTGGTGTACCTAAAAGTGACAGGGAGAATGGAATCAAGTTGGAAAACATTCTGCAGGATATTATCCGTGAGAACTTCCCCAACCTAGCAAGGCAGGCCAACATTCAAATTCAGGAAATACAGAGAACGCCACAAAGATAATCCTCGAGAACAGCAACTCCAAGACACATAATTGTCACATTCACCAAAGTTGAAATGAAGGAAAAAATGTTAAGGACAGGCAGAGAAAAAGGTCGGGTTACCCACAAAGGGAAGCCCATCAGATTAACAGTGGATCTCTCAGCACAAACTCTCCAAGCCAGAAGAGAGTGGGGGCCAATATTCAACATTCTTAAAGAAAAGAATTTTCAACCCAGAATTTCATATCCAGCCAAACTAAGCTTCATAAGTGAAGGAGAAATAAAAGCCTTTACAAACAAGCAAATGCTGAGAGATTCTGTCATCACCAGGCCTGCACTACAAGAGATCGTGAAGGAAGCACTAAACATGGAAAGGAACAACCGGTACCAGCCACTGCAAAAACATGCCAAAATGTAAAGACCATTGATGCTAGGAAGAAACTGCATCAACTAACGAGCAAAATAACCAGCTAAAATCATAATGACAGGATCAAGTTCACACATAACAACATTAACCTTAAATGTAAATGGGCTAAATGTAAATGGCCAATTAAAAGACACAGACTGGCAAATTGGATAAAGAGTCAAGACCCATCAGTTTGCTGTATCCAGGAGACCCACCTCACACGCAGAGACACACAAAGACTCAAAATAAAGGAATGCAGGAAGATCTACCAAGCAAATGGAAAACAAAAAAAGGCAAGGGTTGCAATCCTAGTCTCTGATAAAACAGACTTTAAACCATCAAAGACCAAAAGAGACAAAGAAGGCCATTACATAATGGTAAAGGGATCAATTCAACAAGAAGAGCTAACTATCCTAAATACATATGCATCCAATACAGGGGCACCCAGATTCATGAAGCAAGTCCTTAGAGACTTACAAAGAGACTTAGACTCCCACACAATAATAATGGGAGACTTTAACTACCCGCTGTCAACATTAGACAGATCAGTGAGACAGAAAGTTAACAAGAATATCCAGGAATTGAACTCAACTCTGCACCAAGAAGACCTAATAGACATCTACAGAACTCTCTACCCCAGATCAACAGATTATACATTCTTCTCAACACCACATCACGTTTATTCCAAATTGACCACATAGTTGGAAATACAGCACTCCTCAGGAAATGTAAAAGAACAGAAATTATAACAGACTATCTCTCAGACGACAGTACAATCAAACTAGAACTCAGGATTAAGACTCAATCAAAGCCAATCAACTACATGGAAACAGAACAACCTGCTCCTGAATCACTACTGGGTACATACTGAAATGAAGACAGAAATAAAGATGTTCTTTGAAACCAATGAGAACAAAGATACAACATACCAGAATCTCTGGGACACATTTAAAGCAGTGTGTAGAGGGAAATTTATAGCACTAAATGCCCACAAGAGAAAGCTGGAAAGATCTAAAATTGGCACCCTAATATCACAATTAAAAGAACTAGAGAAGCAAGAGCAAACAAATTCAAAAGCTAGCAGAAGGCAAGAAATAACTAAGATTAGAGCAGAACTGAAGGAGATAGAGAAACAAAGAAACCCTTCAAAAAATCAATGAATCCAGGAGCTGGTTTTTTGAAAAGATCAACAAAATTGATAGACCACTAGCAAGACTAGTAAAGAAGAAAAGAGAGAAGAATCAAATACATGCAATAAAAAATGACAAAGGGGATATCACCACCGACTCCACAGAAATACAAACTACCATCAGAGAATACTATAAACAACTCTACACAAATAAACTAGAAAACCTAGAAGAAATGGATAAATTCCTGGACACATGCACTCTCCCAAAACTAAACCAGGAAGAAGTTGAATCCCTAAATAGACCAATAACAGGCTCTGAAATTGAGGCAATAATTAATAGTCTACCAACCAAAAAAAGTCCAGGACCAGAAGGATTCACAGCCGAATTCTACCAGAGGTACAAGGAGGAGCTGGTACCATTCCTTCTGAAATTATTCCAACCAATAGAAAAAGAGGGAATCCTCACTAATTTATTTTATGAGGCCAACATTATCCTGATACAAAAGCCTAGCACACACACGATAAAAAAAGAGAATTTTAGATCAATATCCCTGATAAACATCAATGCAAAAATCCTCAATAAAATACTGGCAAACCGAATCCAGAAGCACCTCCAAAAGCTTATCCACCATGATTAAGTGGGCTTATTCCTCGGATGCAAGGCTAGTTCAACACACGCAAATCAACAAACATAATCCAGCATATGAACAGAACCAAAGACAAAAACCACATGATTATCTCAATAGAGGCACAAAAGGCCTTTGACAAAATTCAACAGTCCTTCATGAAAAAACCTCTCAATAAATTCAGTAATGATACAATGTATCTCAAAATAATAAGAGCTATTTATGACAAACCCACAGCCAATATCATACTGAATGGGCACAAACTGGAAGCATTCCCTTTGAAAACTGGCACAAGACAGGGATGCCCTCTCCCACCACTCCTATTCAACACAGTGTTGGAAGTTCTGGCCAGGGCATCGGGCAAGAGAAAGAAATAAAGGGTATTCAATTAGGAAAAGAAGAAGTCAAATTGTCCCTGTTTGCAGATGATATGATTGTATATTTAGAAAACCCCATTGTCTCAGCCCAAAATCTCCTTAAGCTGATAAGCAACTTCAGCAAAGTCTCAGGATATAAAATCAATGTGCAAAAATCACAAGCATTCTTATACACCAGTAACAGACAAACAGAGAGCCAAATCATGAATGAACTCCCATTCACAATTGCTTCCAAGAGAATAAAATACCTAGGAATCCAACTTACAAGGGATGTGAAGGACATCTTCAAGGAGAACTACAAACCACTGCTCAATGAAATAAAAGAAGACACAAACAAATGGAAGAACATTCCATGCTCATGGATAGGAAGAATCAATATTGTGAAAAGGGCCATACTGCCCAAGGTTATTTATAGATTCAATGCCATCCCCATCAAGCTACCAATGACTTTCCTCACAGAATTGGAAAAAACTACTTTCAAGTTCATATGGAACCAAAAAAGAGCCCGCATTGCCAAGACAGCTTAAGTCAAAAGAGCAAAGCTGGAGGCATCACGCTACCTGACTTCAAACTATACCACAAGGCTACAGTAACCAAAACAGCATGGTACTGGTACCAAAATAGAGACGTAGACCAAGGAACAGAACAGAGCCCTCAGAAATAATACCACACATCTACAGTCATCTGATCTTTGACAAACCTGACAAAAACAAGAAATGGGGAAAGGATTCCCTATTGAATAAATGGTGCTGGGAAAACTGGCTAGCCATAAGTAGAAAGCTGAAACTGGATACCTTCCTTACACCTTATACAAAAATTAATTCAAGATGGATTAGAGACTTAAATGTTAGACTTAAAATAATAAAAACCCTAGGAGAAAACCTAGGCAATACCATTCAGGACATAGGCAGGGGAAAGGACTTCATGTCTAAAACACCAAAAGCAATGGTAATGAAAGCCAAAATTGACAAATGGGGTCTAATTAAACTACATAGTTCCTGCACAGCAAAAGAAACTACCGTCAGAGTAAACAGGCAACCTACAGAATGGGAGAAAATTTTTGCAATCTACTCATCTGACAAAGGGCTAATATCCAGAACCTACAAAGAACTCAAACAAATTTACAAGAAAAAAACAAACAACCCCATCAAAAAGTGGGCAAAGGATATGAACAGACATTTATGCAGCCAACCAACACATGAAAAAATGCTCCTCATTACTAGCCATCAGAGAGATGCAAATCAAAACCACAATAAGATACCATCTCTCACTGGTTAGAATGGCAATCATTAAAAAGTCAGGAAACAACAGGTTCTGGAGAGGAGAAATAGGAACACTTTTACATTGTTGGTGGGACTGTAAACTAGTTCAACCATTGTAGATGACACTGTGGCGATTTCTCAAGCATCTAGACCTAGAAATACCATTTGACCCAGCCATCCCATTACTGGGTATATACCCAAAGGATTATAAATCATGCTGCTATAAAGACACATGCACACATATGTTTATTGCAGCACTATTCACAATAGCAAAGACTTGGAACCAACCCAAATGTCCATCAATGACAGATCTCATCAAGAAAATGTGGCACATATACACCATGGAATACTATGCAGCCATAAAAAAGGATGAGCTCATGTCCTTTGTAGGGACACGGATGCAGCTGGAAACTATCATTCTCAGCAAACTATCGCAATAACGGAAATCCAAACACTGAATGTTCTCACTCATAGGTGGGAATTGAACAATGAGATCACTTGGACACAGGAAGGGGAGCATCACACACCGGGGCCTGTCGTGGGGTAGGGGGGAATGGGGAGGGATAGCATTAGGACATATGCCTAAAGTAAATGATGAGTTAATGGGTGCAGCACACCAACATGGCTCATGTTTACATATGTAACAAACCTGTAAGTTGTGCACACGTACCCTAGAACTTAAAGTATTAAAAAAAAAAAGAAAGCTAGGTGTGGTGGCATGTGCCCGTATTCCTAGCTACAGGCTTGACTTGGTTGGAGCTCTTAATGTTTTTAAGGAAGAGCACCCTGGTCTGGTATTTGATTTTTGGAATCTGAATAAAAAGCGAATTTGTCATTAAAAAAAAAAAAAAACCCCCCAAAAAAAAAAAAAAAAAAGACAGCACGTACTGAATTCTTTGTAACTCGGTCCACACGACAAGATAAAGCATTTGGTAGCATCTGGTAATAAGAGGATAGGGTTGTGAATAGGAGGGATAGAGGAGCTGTGATTTCATTAACTAAGTCAGGGGCCTTTACCTCCTATGAGAAGATGAGTATGTGATACTGCTAATCATCTCGTCTTCAGACAAACCTTTCTAACCTGCTCCATCTAACAACAGCCCCTTTGCCTAGACTTCCTCATCTCCCTTTTTCTTTACGTGATAATTCCTACTTACTCTTTAATATCCAATTCATATGTCCCTTCCTTTGTGAAGTCTTCCCAGACTGGTCAGATCCTCAGCATCACAGACACAGATGCTCCCTCCTGCGTACACCCAGAATACTCCGTAGCCTTTTCTACTCTAGGACTTAGCCCACTGCCTTATAATGATTTCCAGACATTTATTTTCTCATTAGGCTAATGTGTCCAAAGCACATGACTTATTTATTTGAAGGTTATAATCTTGTGGTAACTGACCCAACAGAATTTGAAGAATGATGCAAAGGACAAATCTGACTTATGGAGAATACTGAATATTGAGCATGAACACTGATAATAACCAAAGTACAAATAATGGGTCCAAAATTCCAACTCTAAATCATAGTTACATTTTAAGATATCTAGCTCCTAGGCTTTTTCTGATGCTACTTAATGAGATAGTCCATATATATAATCTAACAGGTGAATCAAAACGCTTGATTTAGGTTTTAATTTTGTTTAAAAATGATCTAAAAATACACGAGAACCTAGGATAAAGGCAATGACAAATGTTAAATTTTACAATGATTATACTGTTCACCAAAACCAAGAGGAAAGAGGAACAGTTCTTTCTTCATATAAGATTAATCTCTGTACTTGCAATGTTTCTGCCCATGAAAGCACTTCATTATTCAAATTTTTAAGGTTAATTATGCTATATATTTTATTTTCTGAAAAACACAGATTATTAGGGAGCCATATGCAAAATGAATAATTAAAGGTAGACTTCAGTGTCTTGGAGTAATATGAGGTTGGATATTATGATGGACCTTCTTGCTACAGTAACATATAGATCACACAATACAATAATATATAAACGATAGTAAATGTACTTTTTAATTCACTGCTGACTTGTAAGAAAGTAAGGAAAATCTGCATAGCCCAAATAAGTAAAACAAAAACCAACCAGTGAGCTGAAATCAGACTTTAGATAACAAGTCAACAAAAAGCTGGCATTGCCTTGGGGAGACTATTGGCTTCCTTGTAGGAATCCAGAAATTTGGACTTTGGCTGCCTTATAGGTGGGAGAACTGAACCTGCAATTCATCTGTTCATTCAGGACCCCAAAGTGAGCTAAAGCAGTGGCAGATTGGTAGTGTCCCTAGTGACCCCTTAGCTTCAAAGGAGAAGCCAAGCCAAATGCTCTTTGAAGGAAATCACCCCTGATTTAGGCCTGCAGAAGTACCAAAGATTATTCTTCCAGATATGAGCTCATAACCCAAACCTACAAAACACAAAAAAGCAAGTCATGAATGAGTCAATAGACACATCATAGAGCAGATTCAAATTCCACTGACTTCCATAGTGGAATTATTGATGAATATAAACTATATATAAAAGGTTACACAAAATAAAAAATGAAAGCAAAATAATTAAGTTGGAAATAGGACACTATCAAAAGTAACCTGAAGATTTTTTATTATATATAGATTGATATGTTATAGTTGTACATATTTATTTGGTACAAAGTGATGTTATGATATATGTATAGAATGTGAAATTATTAAATCAAGTTAGTTAACATATTCATGATCTCACATACTTATAATTTTTTTGTGGTGAGAACATTTGAAATTTACTCTCAGCAATTTTGAAATACATAGTATGTTAGTATTACTATAGTCACCATACTGTGCAATAGATCTCAAAAAAAAATTCTTCCTGTCTAACTGAAACCTTGTATCTTTTGACCAATATCTCTTCATTCTCTCCATGCCTCAGTCTCTGATAGCTACCATTCTATTCTCTGCTTTTATGAGTTCAGTTATTTTAGATTCCACATATAAGTGAGATGATGTGGTATTTGTTTCTGTGCTTGGCTTATTTCACTTGGCATAATGTACTCCAGGTTCATCCATGTTGTCACAAATGAAGGATTCCCTTTTTTTTTTTTTAAGAATGCATAGGCCGGGCATGGTGGCTCATGCCTGCAATCCCAGCACTTTGGGAGGCCAAGGCAGGCAGATCACCTGAGGTCAGGGGTTCGAGACCAGCCTGGCCAACATGGCGAAACCCCATCTCTACTAAAAATACAATAATTAGCCTGGCACCTGTAATCCCAGCTACTCAGGAGGCTGAGGCAACAGAATCTCTTGAACCTGGCAGGCAGAGTTTGCAGTGAGCCGAGATGGCACCACTGTATTCCAGCCTGGGTGACAGAGTGAGACTCTGACTCAAAAAATAAAAAAATGAAAAATAAAAAAAGAATGAATAGTATTTCCTTGTGTACATATATACCATGCTTTCTTTATTTGTCCATCTATTGATGAACATGAAGGCTGATTCCATAACTTGGCTACTGTGAATAACCCCGCAATGAACATGAGAGTGCAGATACCTCTTCAACATGGCAATTTCATTTCCTTTGGATATATACCCAAAGTGCTAGTGCTGGATAATATGGTAATTCATAGTATTTTGAGGAGCTTTTGTATAGTTTTCTATAACAGCTGTATGAATTTACATTCCCATCAACAGTGTGTACGGATTCCCTTTTCTCCACATCCTTGCCCACACATCTTTTTTTGTTGTTTTAATAATAGCTGTATAGTGTAAAATAATATATGTTTTAATGATATCTCATTATGGTTTTAACTTGTATTTTCCTAATGATTAGTGATTTGGGGCATGTTTTTCATTTTCTTTGTTGGTCATTTGTCTATCTTCTTTTGAGAAATATCTGTTCAGGTCCCATTCCCATTTGTTAATTGGATTAATTGTTTCTTACCATTGAGATGTTTCAGTTCCTTAAATATTCTGGATGTTATAGATGTATCCAATGTATGGCTTGCAAATATTTTCTCCTAATCTCTCCAGGTTGCTTCTTCACTCTGTTAATTGTTCCCTTTACTATGTAGGAGCTTTTTAAATTTGATGTAATCCTATTTATCCATTTTGTTGCTGGAGCTTTTGGGGTCAAATACAGAAACTCATTGCACAGACAAATGTATAGTGGTTTTTCTTGCAGGTTTCCTTCTAGTCGTTTTATGGTTTCAGGTCTAACATTTAGTGTCTAACTCATTTTCAGTTGATTTTTGTATATGGTGTGAGATATACAAAAGTGTTCAGTTTCATTCTTTTGCATGAGATACACAGTTTTCCCAACACCTTTTTCTGAAGATACCATCCTTTTCCCACTGTGTGGATTGGGCATCTTTGGCAAAAATCAATTTTTTGGGTTCATTCTATATTCTCTATTTTGTTTCATCTATCAATGTATCTATTTTTAGGCCAGTATCATGCTATTGTAATTACTGTAGATTTGTGAAATAGTTTGAAAGCAAGTAGTGCAGTGCCTCCAGCTTTGTTCTTTTTTACTCAAGACTGCCTTGGCTATTTGAGGTTTTATGTTGTTTCAGATCAATTTTAGAACTGTTTTTGCTATTTCAGTGAAAAATGCCATTGGAAATTTGATAGAAATTGTACTGAATCTGTAGATTGCCTTGGGTCATATGAACATTTTAACAATGTTAATTCTTCCAATACATGAGTGTGAAATATTTTTCCATCTATTTGAGTCTTCTTCAGTTATTTTCATCAATGTTTTATTCTTTTCAGTGTATAGATCTTTCACATTCTTGGATAAAATTATTCCTAGGTTTTTTTAAATAGCTATTGTAAATAGGATTGTCTTCCTGATTTCCTTTTCTGATAGTTAGTTGTTGGTGTATAGAAATGCTACTCATTTTTCTATGTTGATTTTGTAACCTGCAACTTTACTGAATTCACGTATCAGTTCTATTTTAGTGAAATCTTTAGGGTTTTCTATACATGAGATGTCATCAACAATCAGTGATAATTTCACTTTTTTTCCTATTTTGATGCCTTCTATTTCTTTCTCTTCTCTAATTGATCTGGTAAGGACTTCCAGTACTATAAAATAGAAGTGGTGAATGTGCATATCCTTGTCTTATTCCTGACCTTAGGAGAAAAGCTTTCAACTTTTCACCACTGAGTATAATGTTAGCTGTGAGCTTGCCTTTCTTGTGTTGAGGTACCCTTCTACTAGACCTAGTTTGTTGAGAGTTCTTATTATAAAAGGATGTCGGATTTGTCAAATGCTTTTTCTGCATCTAATAAGATGATCATATGGTTTTTAACCTTCATTCTGTTAATGTGTTATTTCACATTTTTCGATTTGCATATGTTGAACCATGCTTGCATCCCAGGGATAAATTCAACTTGTTCGTTGTGAATTATCCTTTTGGTATGTTGTTGAATTCAGTTTGCTACTACTGCATTTTGTTAAGAATGATTGTGTCCATGTTCAGCAGACATATTAACCTATTATTCTCTTTCCCAGTAATTTCCTTCTCTGGCTTTGGTATCAAGATAGGAGTTTGGAAGTATTCCCTTCTCTACAATTTTTTCAGAGTCTGGGAAGGATTGGCATTAGTTCTTTTTTAAATGTTTGGTAGAATTCAGCAGTGAAGCCATCAGGTCCTGGGCTTTTCTTTGATGGGAGACATTTAATTACTGATTCAATTTTCTTACTTGTTATTAATCTGTTCAGATTTTTTATTTCTCCATGATAGTAGGTTGTATGTGTCTAGGAATGTATCAGTGTCTTCTAGGTTATCCCATTTGTTGCTGTATAATTGTTCATGGTAATCTCTTATGATTCTTTGTATTTCTGTGGTATCACCTGCAATGTCTTCTCTTTCATTTCTGATTTTATTTTAATCTTTTCTCTCATTTTCTTAGTCTACCTAGGGGTTTGCCAGTTTCAGCTATCTTTTCAAACAATCTGCTCTTAATGTAATTGATTTTATTATTTATTTATTTATTTATTGAGACGGAGTCTCACTCTGTTGACAGGCTGGAGTGCAGTGATGTGATCTTCGGCTCACTGCAACCTCCATCTCCCGGGTTCAATTGATTCTCCTGCCGCAGTCTCCCACGTAGCTGGGACTACAGGGACGCACCACCACACCCAGCTAATTTTTGTATTTTTAGTAAAGACAGGGTCTCACCATGTTGGCCAGGATGGTCTCAATCTCCTGACCTTGTGATATACCTGTCTCGGCCTCCCAAAGTGCTGGGATTACAGGCGTGAGCCACTACACCTGGCCTTGTAATTGATTTTATGGCTTGTTTAGTCTCTATTCCATTTATTTATGCTGTAATCTTTGTTAATTCCTTTCTTCTGCTAACTTTTGGCTTAGTTTGTTCTTTTCTAGTTCCTTGAGATGAAACATTAGGTTATTTCAGATCTTTCTTCTTTTTTTTTGATACTTATGTTTATTGCTATAAACTTCCCTCTTAGAGCTACTTTTACTGTATCCATTAAGTTTTGGTATATTGTTTGTCCACTTTCATTTTTCTCAGGACATTTTTCCATTTTTGTTTTGATTTCTTCTTTGCCCACTGGTTGGTCAGGAGCATGTTGTTTAACTTCCACATATTTGTAAATTTCCCAAGACTTTTCCTGTTACTGATTTCTAGTTTCATATCATCATAATCAGAAAAGATACTTAATATAATTTCAGTCCCCTAAGTTTATTCAGACTTGTTTTGTGACCCAATATATGACCTATCCTGAATAATATTTCATGTGCAGTTGAAAAGAATGTGCATTCTGTTGCTGCTGCATGTAATGTCCTATATCAATTTGTTAGGTCTATTTGGTCTGAAGTGTAGGTCAAGACCAATGTTTCCTTATTAATTTCCACTCTGGATAATCTATTCCTTGTTGAAAGTCAGGTATTGAGGTCTTCTACTATTACTGAATTGCAATTTATTATATCTCTCCCTTCATATCCTTTAATATTTACTATTTACTTTATATTTAGGTGCTTCAATGTTAGGTACAATATATTTATAACACTTATATTCTCTTGTTGAATCTACCTTTTTATCACTGTATAATGTACTTCTTTGTCTCTTTGCAGTGTTTGACTTAAAGTCTATTTTGTCTAATATAAGTACAGATGTCCCTTAATGTATAATAGGGCTATATCCTTATAAATCCATCATAAGTTGAAAATATTATAAACAATGTAAATCAAAAGCACATTTTCGACTTAAAATATTTTCAACTTACCATGGATTTATCAGGATGTGCCCCATCATAAGTCAAGAAGTTTACTGAACATGCATTGCTTTTGAACCCTGATAAAGTCAAAAAATCATAAGTCAATCATAAGTCAGGAACCATTTGTAGAACTACCTTTGCTGTTTTTCAATTTTAATTTGTGTGGAATACCTTTTTCCATCCCTTCACTATCAGTCTATGTGTGCCCTTAAAAGTGAGGTAAGTCTCTTGTAGGCAGCATACAGTTGGGTCTTATTTCTTAATCCATTCAACTATTCTGTTTCTTTTTATTGGGAAATCTAATCAATTTACATTCAAAGTAATTATTGATAGGTAAGGACTTAATATTGCCACTTTATAATTTGTTGTCTGGTTGTTTTGTGGATATTTTATTTCTTTCTTTTCCTGTTCCTGTCTTCCTTTGTGATAGTTTCCTCTAGTGGTATGCTTTGAATCCTATTTTGATTTCGTGCTTCTTTTATACTTTTTGCTTTGTGGTTACCATGAGGCTTATGTAAAATATAACAAGCTATTTGAAGCTGAAAACTGCTTAACTCTGATCACATACAACTCTACACTTTTACTGCCCATGCTCATACCATATAGACATACACACATCATACAGCAGATTCAGATCTTAGTGTCTTCAATAGTAGAATTATCAACTAATGAATATAAGTTATATAAAAAATGTTTACAGAAATAAAAGATGAAAGCAAAATAATTAAGGTATGAATAAGGAACTACCAAAAACTACCTGATTTTTTTAAAAAGGAGAGTTTTTAAAAATGAAAACCATATTTGAGATTAAAAACTCAAACACTGACTTCAAATACTAAAGAGGAAAATAGTAAAATAAGGATAAATCTGAAGATATCAACAAAACCATGGCAAAGAAATAAAAGACAAAAATGTGAAAATAATATTGAATGCAAAGGTCTAAAACATGTTTAGAGTTCCTAAATTAAAAAAAAAAAAAATGAAGAGGAGACATAATACTAAATGAAATAATATATGAGAATTTTCTAAAACTGAAGAAAAACATAAAACCACAGACAGAGGAAATACAATATATACTAAGCAGGGAAAATGTAAAGATATCCAGAATTAGACATTATAACATTATAATGAAATTGTAAAAAATATATACACATACACATCTGAAAAGCAGCCAAAGAAAAATGGATCACATACAAAGAAACTGACATTACAGTGGCTACAGATGTCATCAATAGCAACAATAGAAGCCGAAAATAGTAAAATACATAATGTTAGCCACCTTTGTGCATTTAGCTCCTATTATAGCGCAAGTACACCCCAAAATGCTCCAAAAATGCTGGTCTAATCAATCAACCACTTCAATAAAATGATTAAATTAGGCACAGGGAAGAACGGAATGAGACTTACATTAATGAAATCTGAAATTGGCTTATTTCCTCATTTGTTAGAGTCCTGGAGTGGGGTAGGGTGCAAAAGTAAATTCATGACAAAGTGGGAAACATCTGCTAATATGAAACAGTAAGTCTTCATACCCACACCTCACCCCTTGTCTTCAGTTAAAATAAATGTCATTTATTCAGTATAGTTAGCATGGGATGTTTTTCTTTATAATAAAGATTTGTATCATCCATATAAATGCTCTGCCTATGCAGTACAGCACAGATGACTGTTTTGTATGTTTGTGACAGACCACGGCTCCACACTGACTATAGAAAGTCTTACTCAGCTCTAATTTCAGTTTACTCTGGGGTTTCAGATTCTGCTGACTACAGACAAAATTTTTCTTCCCCAACAATGGCTGCATACTTTAACCATCCCCATAGAATTCCACAAGAGTCTGAATTGAAATACAGAACTACTAACGTACCCTAACAAATAGAAAAACTTCAAATCACTTTTAGAGTTAATAACTTCTCCACTGAATTAAAAAGCAAATATTAGTACAGAAATAAGTTTTATTTCTTAAAACAAAGCCATGTAATGTGATATATTTTAGCTTGGTTTAAATTTTTGAATTTCCTGTTTTCAGGGACTAGGAAATTGGATGCTCAAATTCACTTGAGACAAATTGTAATGTTTTCCAAATAATTAAAATGTAACCAAAAAACCCACTAAATTTAAAATTTTATTTGTACATGGACCGAGGCTAAAAATTATTTTAATCTGCAAGTAATTCAATGAATTCATATGATTACTTCTGAAATGTTTTCATTTCTTTAGCATTCATTATAGACTGAAATTAGTTCCTAATTGAAAATGGAAACTCCTAATTGAAATATTACCATGAATCAGATTTATATCTGTTATTAGTTTATTTATGCCTTATCTTTTTTCAGGAAAGATTTAAAGCACAAAGATCAATGACTAATTTAGGACACTTTGGCATCTTTAAATTTGTCTCCATGAATATTTTATTAGACCTCATGACTATAAGCCATGACATTTTCAAAAATGGAAAAGCACACCAGCAGATGAGACAACTGCCACTTTCAGTGACCCTGGATATACCACTTAGGCCCTCTCCTCATCTGTAAAATTGGAACACTGAACAAGAGGATTCCAAAGATCCCTGGTTCTAGCTTTACGATCCCATAACACATAAGGAATCTTTATATCTTCCTGGTCCCTGACTTCCTTAATTATTCATCAAGGCTCTAAACCCAAGACTGTGAATTTATAACCATTGTAATGGTTCTTCTCCCATTCCATTCTTCACACCTTTCTATTTGCCACATACTTGCCCATTTTCTGTTATTTTCTATTCAAATGATATTTTTTACTTTATTTTACAGAACAGTCTTATTCAATTAAGAAAGGTTCTCAATGTTGAAGATAATAATGGAATGTATTATGATAAAAATGTGTCATTGAATACTTAGATTTCAATTAAACAACAAACTAGATACATTGTAGTCTACCTATAAACAACTTCTTTCAAAAGTCTGCAAATTAAAATATAAGTAAAATATATTTTGCCAAGCCTAAAAACACTGGATAGATTTTTAAGTTAGTAATACAAACAATACTCAAAGGAAATTTATTTTTGTGAACTGGTAGAATATAACCACAGTTGAAACACATAACTGAAACCCTCCTTAAGCCTCTTAGAGCTCTTTGGAAGTGAACTGATGAGATACCTTGGGGAGAAAATGGAACTGTTACCTTGCCCAGACAACTTAGCCAACACAGAAACACTCTCACTACACCCTAAATTGTCTCTGCTTTCCACTATGAGCTTAGAGAAGGGACCTGAATAGAGAGAAAGGAATAACTACCATGCTAAGCAAGTGGCAGCTGAGAGAAAAAGCCTTCTAGACCACTGTTCTGACTGCACTGTGAGAAAACTGACAGTTGGGTGGGTCAGACAGAAACAGGTTTTGGATGGGTGCAGTGGCTCATGCCTGTAATCCCAGCACTTTGGGAGGCCAAGGTGGGTGAATCATCTGAGTTCAGGAGTTCCAGACCAGCCTGGCCAACATGGTGAAATCACGTCTCTAGAAAAAATACCAAAATCAGCTGGGCGTGGTGGTGGGTGCGTGTAATCCCAGCTATTTGGGAGGCTGAGGCAGGAGAATCACTTGAACCTGGAAGGCAGAGGTTGCAGTCAGCTGAGATCGTGCCACTGCACTCCAGCCTGGGCAATAGAGTGAGAATCAATCTCAAAAAAAAAAAAAAAGAAGAAAGAAAGAGACAAGTTTTAAACAGGTAGACATCATGAAAACAAATATACTTCTTCCTTCTTCCTTATCTGTTTCCTGTTCCCTTTTTGTTAGCTTTTCCTTCTATCTATTCCTTTTCTTCACCCACTCATTTCTACATTTGTTTAACAAATGTGTGTTCAGGCACTGAGTGCCAGATAGAAGAGATACATTGGTGAATAAACAACATAGTTCATCCCCTTATAAAGCTTAGAGTCTAGTGGGGGATAGAATCATATAAGCAGACAACGACAAAACAGAGAGTTAGTTGAAGAATGTAAACCACATCCCTGGTATTACAGTAATACATGCTTGAGGCACCCAATCCACAATTGAGATATCAGGTAAAGAAAGCTTCCTGGAGGAAGTAAAGACCATGCAGAATCTGGAGGAGAGAGGGCCAAGGAGTGGGCTAGCAGAAGGGAGAGGGTATTAAAGTTTATTTATTTATTTGTTTGTTTGTTTGCTTTGTAATTCAAAGTAAATTGAACAAAAAATTAAAAATAAAAAACAATAAGAAATGAAAACTAACATTTAACAGGATTAAAATAAGAACATGCCTAAACAGCTTCTTTGAAAAGTCGGCAAATTAAAATATAAGTAAAATATATCTTCCATCTTTCTTACATTTTGGCTACTAGGATGATGGAAACTGCTTAACACTTATAAAGCAACATCTTTCAGAACAAAATTGTACTAGCTTCCATTTCTTCATTCAAAAGTGGCCTGAACATATAACAGGCTGCATGTTCTTGGCTTCATATCTACATAACAATGACACACAGAACAGTTAATCTGAGCAAGCACATACAACAGTTAATCCAAGCAAAGACGATGACGTAGCCAGTTTCATCAGCATTACCTAATATAACAAATGCCTTTCAGAGACTACAAAATTAACTAGAAAACATAACCTACTCCTAGAAAAATATCCTATTTAAAAATGTAATTTATGTCACTGACTTTCAGTACCGTAACTAGTGGTAAAGGCCATTTTATTGGAGATTGTTTCTTGTGCCCAAATATTCAACTTTCCTTACATCATTTAGTAACATAACCACCCGTTTAGCTTGGCACATGGCTACCTAGGGAAAAAGATTACATTTCCCACCAGTCCTTGTGGTCATGGAAGTGACATCTAGCCAATGGGAGGGTGGCAGATGTAGTGAAATGTACAATTTCTGGGTCATCACCTTAAAGGGAACATACTCTGTTCCTTCCTGTTTCTGTCTTTGATCTCTGGAATCAGGAAATAATTGCAAGAGCTAAAACAGCTATTTGGGACCACAAAATGGAAATAGTATAGACAGCAGAACAACAGTAACTGGAACCCTCGTACCAAGAAATTGCATTGCCAGCTCTAGACCACTGATGGAGATTTTTACATGAGAAAGAATAGAATTTCTATCTTACGTCTATCTACTGTATTTTAGGGTCAATTTATTAGATAAGCATAAGATACATCGCAGCAAATTTAACTAACATCTACACTATTTGTCCAAAGGCCTTTTGAGATGGCTGGTGAACCACTCTTAAGCAAGCTGTAGGCAATAGGGAACTCAACTCATCAATCCCTCACTTATTGTTTACTTCATGTCAAATATCAATAGTGCTATGCAAAAAGAACTACTCTTGTTTGTTATCATGAGGCTTTGTGGAAGCTTGGGAACTTTTTACTAGCTCTAATATACCCTGGCTGCCCATGAAATAATCTTTTTATCAGCGATAAGAGATTAACTTTCCTGGTGAGCAAGCATTCTCTTTGTAGATGGATTTGTTGTGATGAATTTGATGCATCTCTTTGCTAGGGGGAAAAAGCATTTAGAAAAAAAAAATAAAATATAAATATACTCTCCCTAAATAGGAGCCAGTGAACATTACCAATAGCTAATTGACTCTCACACATTATAGACAGATAAGAGAGAAAAAATATTCTTCACCTAATTCAGGCTACAGGGGCTGACTCAGTGGAACATGCAATCCAAAGAGAAATATAGACAGTAACAAAAGTCTTTTGAAATGATAATCCTTTGTGATATTAAATTTATGATAAGTAAACTGTATAACTACCATAATCACAAAACACCTTATCTTACGCCCTTAGGTTATAGTAAACCATGGCAATTTTAATCTAAAAGAATACTTGGCACCAGCAAACCAAGAATGGTATCCTTGAAAATGCTGCTCTGAACAGGAAACTGACATTTTAGGTATATTATAATGCATTTGTTTCATTTCAAGTGGCACTCCATTATGCAAATATTTTCACAAATTAAAATATGTTTTTGAGATTTAAAAAATTCAGTTAACCTTGTAGAGAAAGGGGAGAAAAGCTTCCCAGGAAGATCAAGGGATTGTGTTAGACTCTATGGATACCAGGAAGATATCATTATCCTCAACCTCAAAGAGTTCAAAGTCTAATGGGGGAAGGGAGGATAGAGGGCCTCTTCCAGGGCAGTACCATATTGACTGTACATTCTACATCTAAGGGAGCAGAATTCAAATAATAGATATCATAGATTTGTATATTTATTATGACAATTTTCTAGCAGAAGCCATGGGGTATCTTGAGGAAGGGGAGTTTTTTCTTATTGCTATAAAGGTGCCATATGAACTAAAGTAGTCCTGTGTGCTTTCTAACTCCTAAACTATACAAGAAAAACTGGTTCTAGTGAGGGAGGAAGTGGTGGTTCTGATGGATATGGATAGAAAGAAGAGAAGAATGGGGGAGATGCTTGGTCTCATGTCTCATTGTGTCCCACTCCAGTTTATAGCAAGTGCTAAAGATCATGAAGAGCTGCAAGTAGTCTTTAGTCCACCAACATTGATCCGCATGGACATGCTTTCTCCCAAGCCTTGGGGACTGGCTTCTGTTCTCAAGGTTAAATGGAGAAGGGCTCATATTGGACCTAGTCCTGGTCCCAGGTTCCAGACTGCTATATAGTGCTGCTCTTAAAATTCTATTGTAGGTGCCAAGCTTCCTGCTTCCTAGTCTCTCATGTTGACTGTTGTTCCCTGGCAGGGTCCTACCCCCAACTAAAAGAAACTTGCAAGTCCCCAAAATAGCAAAGGTATCAAATATAATTTTATTATCTAAATTAAGCTGGAATTACTATAATATATTAAGGTAATATATTATCCTTAATATAATAATTAATATAATTATTAATTAATATAATGTTAATATAATTAATATATTAAGTTAATATACTAGAGTAATAAGTAATAAAAGGCATACCCATATACATATATATCACTGTTTGAAGATATTTAAATTTAACTGTGATTATAATCTATAACTAAGGCTCTCAGACTTTCTTAAACCTCTTTCTAAGGTTAATAAGTAACCAATGAACAATTTTCAAAATAAAAGCATAATATATAAAAGTTAATAAAACTGGCTCCAAGTTAATTTATTTTCCTTCAGAAATATCTTGCCTTCCTTCAGATGCAACATGGATAACTTTGTGAAAACAGTGAAATGTACAATTCAGCAACTACTAACGCAAAAAAATCAGAGGGATACTCTGCTTTGTAAGTAAAAATCTACAAGGTAGGCTTTATTCTACAGTCAGCACTTTTCTAACTTTTGTTCAAGTTGTGATCATGAAAACAGTGCTTAACATTGACTTAGCTCTTGACTGCGTGCCAGGTATTGTCTCACACGCTTCACATGTATGAACTCATTTGATCTTTATGACAATTCTATAAGATGGTGCTATTATTGTCCCAGTTTTATAGTCTGAGTCTTTCCCACTTTTCAAGATTTGGTTTAAATTTCACTTCCTCACAAATCCTTCCTTAATTATTTCCCCAATTCATATTATTTTCTACCTCCCCCTTTTCCCACTATATTACGTGTATCTCTTACAGGACTTAAAGCTCTTAAAGGACTTAGAGCTTTCTCCTTAAAGGTCTTTATGAATGCTTCTCTTTCTTGTCATTACATCACAAGTTTCTGGGGAGGCAGACTCTGTCTTATTCATTTTTATATCCCTACAATGCCTAGCAGAGATTCTTGCACGAAGAACATGCCCAGAAAATGTTTGTTGAACTTACTGATACTAGCATTAATATGGGATAAAAGGAAGAAAGGAATTTAGCAGCAGCTCTGAAAACAAAGAGTCATGAATAAAAAGCAACAAGCAGTTATTCTGTTTCTGCAGATGAGAGAACAAAAGAGATCCCAGAGATCATGAGATAAAACATTTAAATATTAGGTAAACATTAAACCATAATTATACCGAAAGAAAATACAGGTGAATGGTTACAAAATCTTTAGAGGTAGAAGGCCTAAACAGGACACCAAGAGCAAAATCAAGCAAGAGAAGAATTAAATAAATGTTCAAGGGAGCCAGCTCTGAGTCATGCTACATGGTTTCAGTTCCCAATTTGCTGTTTGTAGAGTCAGTTTATTCATCCCTAAAATAGGGATGATGACAATATCCAACTTACAGCATTGTACAGTGGAATGAAGGAGTTAATGACTATCAGGCTCTCAACACAATGCATGACACAATGTCTTCCATAAACATTTCAAAACAAACCAATTAAAGAAAAGATAGAGTTGACTGTAAAAATTTTAAAAAAAGCATTTATGCTATAAAAGTATCAATCAAGTCAATCAGTATCAAATGACAGAAAAAGAGATTACTAGCATAAATATATGAAAAGCTTGTACAAATTAACAAGAAGATTGAAATTCAATAGAAAAAAAAGGAAAGCCGAGTTCAGCATTTCACAAAACATTAATATATACAAATGAGATAACAAACATGAAAAAAAAAATACCTTATTTAAGAAATTAGAAAGTGTTCATTAAGTTTTTCTTCTTATGAAATCAGCAATATTGACAATGCTGTGAAGCAATGGGCAGCATATAGAGGCTTGTGGAGAGCTTAAATTGGCATATTTCTGAGGGCACTTTGCCAATAACCACCAAAAGCCTTAAAATGTGCATACCTTCCTAGAAATGTATAACTATTATACATCCATAAAAATCTAAAAAAAAAAAAAAAGTACATATTTTATGACCTAGGAAATTGAGGCATTTATACCAAGGAAATAATCATTGATATGCACAAAGATGTAAACTGCAGCCTTGTTTATAAGAGTGAAAAACTAGACATAACCTAGTGATCTAACAATGAGACTAGTTAGTGAACTAAACCCCTTTACAAAACTGTGACTGCTGTGATCTCATGGGAGATACTTACTGCCATAAATGCCATTTTCATTAAAAAAACAACAACGAAATGTGTGTAGGTATGGGTGTGTGTATACACATGCATAAGAAAGATCTGAAAGGAAACATACCAAAATGTTAACATTGATTATCTCTAGGTAATAAAATTATAGATGACTTTGGAAAACCATAACACTTTCTAAATTCTTTATGATAAACATATCTTCATAATTAAGAAAATAAAAATTATCTTTCCAAAAGGAAAAATTAAGCATTAAGAGATATTCTTGACCATTGTTTAGGTATCCCCGTCACTAGAATATATATCTTTAATTGTGGCTGCACTGTGCTCCTTAGAAAAGTCATACAGTAATGAGCTTCAGCCCACAGGTTCTATTGGTATAAAAGTAGCTCAAGCAGTTTAGCAGAAAAGTTCAACCAAATACAAAAACAACTCAAGGGAACATCATATGCTTAATGGTTAAATGGCAATAGAAAAAAAGACATCTAAGCAGTACTGGATAAAGCTAAAGCCTTACTCTCATGCTTACTCAGCAGCAAAAAGAAAAAGCAAAACAAACATTAATTATGGAAGATTTAGTGATCTGTATGGTTATAGTCGTAGAAACACTTCCAATCTGTGTTTACCCATGCTGTAACTCATTGCTTTCTGTAAATTTATAGAAACCTTTTGCCTGACAGTTCAAATGCTTGGTTACAGCTAAGGGAACAATAGTTCAACTACTTTGAAAATAGGCTAGAGGACAAAGTCCTCACACTTCAAAACTGGTGTGTGTGTCTGTGTGTGTGTTTAGTGGCTTTCCAACTTCATAATAAATCTATGAAAAGGCCAACTTCATAAGCCAGTCTGAATATAAATATATTTAGCCCCATCCTCCCCACATGGCAAAGAAGGAGCAGGCACATCAGTATGTAACTAGGTTGCACATTCATTCATTCTTACGACTGTTACCAAAGATTCCCAAAGTAAACAGTAGTGAAAGCCATGGTATTATAGTATTGAAAGCAATCTATTAACTCATGCTTTTTCAAAACCAATGAGAGAATAGATCTAGTTGAAAATTCTTAATTCCATCTAGTAAGATAAATCTTGAACACAAAATGCTAGAAAAAAGCGGGGGGAGGTGTAAGTACATAACTGTTTAAATTGTCTATCCAATCTATCCCAAATGTAGTACTCACTTGCTTTTTCCTGCCCAGCATCCACTGCGCCTTCTCTGAATAATAGCACCCAGTTTTTATTTAGGGGACTACTTCTCACATTTTGGTTCATATGATCACCTTTATTTCCTAACTTCAGGAATTGACAGGTAGTTCAGGAATGATCATACAATGTATTCATTCCCCTAGACAGAATAAATATTCATCACGCACATAGTCCAAGATAGTCCCACTGGTGACAAGAATTATCAGCCTTAAAACTTTTCTCTAAGCTCCTGGGAAAGAAGTACATTCCTTCTGCCCGAGTTTCATGCTGAAAGAATGTAAGCTATTGCTGTTGGGCACAGCTTTGCCATCACTTGGAAAGAGTATATCTAAAAATGAAACAGTAAAAAAGTGAGTAGGATTAAAAAACAAAGAAAAACAGATTCCTGATAAACTATTTTTAAAAGCTGGATCCAACCATGCCTGAAGTTATTTATCACCATTTGATTTAGATTCTGTCACATGAGACTAAAAGGAGACAATAAATATGGGGGAAAGGAAAGTTAAATGGTCGTCTCTTCCCTCCCCAATTGATCTACCTGTCTTGGTCAGCATGGGTTACTATAACAAAATACCATGGACTGGGTAGCTTAAACAAGACATTTCTTAGCTTGCAAACTTTGCTTCCTTCTTGCCATATCCTCGCATGGCAGAGCCTGAGAGAGCAGTAAGGGGTGAATTCTCTAATTTCTTTGTATAAGGGTACTAATCCCATTATGAGGACCCCACCCACATGACCTCATCTAAACTTAATTACCTCTCAAAGGCCCCACCTCCAAATACCATCACATTGGAGCTTAGGGCTTCAACATAGGAATTTGGAAGAGACACAAACATTCAGTGCATAGCACTATCTAAATTGCTTTTAGACACAAACAAAACAGACTGGAGGAGGTTATTCCATGCTACCTCCAAGCAGATCTGTGTGACTGTCATTGTACTAGAATATATCACCAGAATATTGGCTACATCCTTAAGTGTGTATCACTGCTTACTCCAAAGCCTAGTGCCTAGAACACAACATCACTCAATAAATTTTTGCTGAAAAATGAATACATGAATTAACTAATCTTTTGGGACTTATTGTCAATACAAACTAAACAATAACATGAATGCTATAATAAAGATACCAGTAACTCAATATGAAAATACACAGAAAGGCCTAACTGTATATTGGAAACCAGATAATCTGAAGTCGCATTCCAATATTCAACGGATCTGAATCCCTCCTGAAACAGTCAACCTATCTCCTCATCTTCTCCTTAGCCTTATCTTCAACAGGTACAAAATACTTTAATAATCCCCAAGGACTGGCATCTTCTACTTGACTAGTTGCGAAACAGCTCTGAAACTGTAGCATAGACAGATGTTTGCATGTGTGTTTTGTGTATGTGTCCTTATCATGGTCTACAAGGCCCTAAAGGCTCTGTTTGAACTTGGCTGCTCTCCTTGCCTGCTTTGCTCCAGCCACACGGGCCTCCTTGTTCTTTGAAAACACCTGGCACTTCTCACCTCGAGACTTTTGTTTTTGCTAAAACCTCTGCCCACAGATGATGTAAGCGGCTATCTCTTTTAGGGTCTTTGTCCAAATGACACCTCAGAAGTGAGGACTTCTTGACCCTCCTTTTTACAATTGCAAACTTCTCCACCTCTAATACTTCCTATTCCGTGGCATCTACCCATGGCATTATACCTTCTAATATATGATTCACATATTTATATTCTTCATCATCTGTCTGTCTTCCCATACTAAAAGATAAACTCCATGAAGGCAGAGATTTCAGTCTGTTTTTTGTTCTCTGTTGAATCCTCAATGCCAGGGAAATAACAGATGCTGAATAAATGAGCATAGAAATATAACACAAGAGAACTACAACTAGATCATTAACTGCTCTGATTCAAATTAAATATGAAGATTTTCCAATCCGATAAACTGCAGAAGGTTATGTCTGTGAACTCCTTCAGAAGTTAAAACCAGAGAATTGCTATAAATACATTTAAAACCATAATCACTATAAAACATTCCCTTATATTACAGAAATTAAGACATAAAAATTATTTAAGAAAAGAAATATGTTATCACAAAAAACTAAACCAATAACCAGAAAGTATAAGGTTTGCATTTACTTTGCTTTAGATCTAAAACAGTATTAAATATAAAATTTGAGGGCAGGGTGCTGTGGCTCACGCCTGTAATCCCAACACTTTGGGAGGCCAAAAAGGGCAGATCACCTGAGGTCAGGAGTTCAAGATGAGCCTGGCCAACATGGTAAAACCCCATCTCTACTAAAAATACAAAAAATTGGCTGGACCTGGTGGCAGGTGGCTGTAATCCCAGCTACTTGGAAGGCAGTTGAAATCGTGCCACTGTACTCCAGCCTGGGCAACAGAGCGAGATTCGATTTCAAAATAAATAAATAAATAAACAAAGAAACATAACATTTGAGAGACATTCATTAGCAAAAAAAACAAGCATGAAAATATTCATAAATTATATATTTTTAAAAAAATTTATTTATTATTATTATTATACTTTAAGTTGTAGGGTACATGTGCATAACGTGCAGGTTTGTTACATATGTATACTTGTGCCATGTTGGTGTGCTGCACCCATCAACTCGTCATTTACATCAGGTATAACTCCCAGTGCAATCCCTCCCCCTTCCCCCCTCCCCATGATAGGCCCCGGTGTGTGATGTTCCCCTTCCTGAGTCCAAGTGATCTCATTGTTCAGTTCCCACCTATGAGTGAGAACATGCGGTGTTTGGTTTTCTGTTCTTGTGATAGTTTGCTAAGAATGATGGTTTCCAGCTGCATCCATGTCCCTACAAAGGACACAAACTCATCCTTTTTTATGGCTGCATAGTATTCCATGGTGTATATGTGCCACATTTTCTTAATCCAGTCTGTCACTGATGGACATTTGGGCTGATTCCAAGTCCCTGCTATTGTGAATAGTGCTGCAATAAACATACATGTGCATGTGTCTTTATAGCAGCATAATTTATTTATATGGGGTTTGTTTTTTGTTTTTTTGAGAGAATCTCACTCTATCACCCAGGCTGGAGTGCAGTGGCATGATCTCTGCTCACTGCAACCTCTGCCACCTGGGTTCAAGTGATTCTCCTGCCTCACACTCCTGAGTAGCTGGGATTACAGGTGTGTGCCACCATGCCCAGCTAATTTTTGTATTTTTAGTAGAGACGGGGTTTCACCATCTTGGCAGGCTGGTCTTGAACTCCAGACCTCGTGATCGACCTGCCTTGGCCTCCCAAAGTGCTGGGATTATAGGTGTGAGCCACCACGCCTGGCTGGTTATATGATCTCTTATAGAAATTAAATAAGGAACTGTCACAGGAAACAATAGGAACACACTTTGTGACTCCAAAAAGTTTTGTCTATTGGAAAAACAGAAAGCACCAATTCGAAAGGGGCTGCCTGGATGCAAAAAGTCCTACTTCTACTGTTTATAACAGTCCCTGTCCCTGGAGCACTCTTTTCCTGATTCCCTTTCCAGTAGAGACCACCCTAGATAAATGGAAAATTAAGTTTAGCCCTGGCTGCCCCCATGTGCCTAAACAGGGAAACAGTAATATTAACATTTAATGTCAGGAATCCCCAGCTCTAGACTCTGGAAGTCTAATGTTTTGTTTAGCAAAAAGAGTGTCTTGAAAATTAACAAATTTCCCATTACAAATTCGAACTTCTGACTTCTCTTAAAAATCTGCAACTTTCAGCAACATCGAGGTTGAACTGCTTAATAAAAAGAGGAACTAGGCCGGGCGCGGTGGCTCACGCCTGTAATCCCAGCACTTTGGGAGGCCGAGGCGGGCGGATCACAAGGTCAGGAGATCGAGACCACAGTGAAACCCCGTCTCTACTAAAAATACAAAAAATTAGCCGGGCGCGGTGGCGGGCGCCTGTAGTCCCAGCTACTCAGGAGGCTGAGGCAGGAGAATGGCGTGAACCCGGGAGGCGGAGCTTGCAGTGAGCCGAGATCGCGCCACTGCACTCCAGCCTGGGCGACAGCGCGAGACTCCGTCTCAAAAAAAAAAAAAAAAAAAGAGGAACTAAAGAGTAGTTGCCCCTTGACACTAGTCACCTGTTTTCAGGTTCACCACTGTCCCGACCGCTCCCTATTGTCTTACATCTTGTTTCTACTGCCTGCCTGGCCAGGGAAGAGTTGAAAGTCCCGCTCTATATAGTCCAGTACCTTTCCTTATTGTTTGTAAGCATGAACCCTGAACTCCCTGCATTCTGTTGTTTGATTCATTAAACTCTTAGCCCCTTCTGCAGTAGATTTAAACCCTACTGCAGAGTAACATGAAATCAAGGTCAGAACCGAATTTTCTAGGGGAAACTGAGTAAGGGGTATATAGGAACTCTCTGTACTATCTATGCAACTTTTCTGCAAACACAAACTACTGTATTCTACATAAAATGTTTATTTAAAAAAATTGAGGAAAGCATAAACTATTCAATAAATGGCAAAAATACGAAACAAAACCCCACGAATTGCCATTCTTCACCCACTCAGTGTATGACTGAATGCAAGTCACTCATCCTCTCTTATTTACAAAATGGGGACGGTAATTCCTCCTCTGCCTTCCTCACAGTTTTGCTGTGATGATTAAATGGGATAACAGATGTAAAAGGTCATGGAGGAGCTGTCACTATATAGTAAATGCTAATCTTACTATAGTAAGTGTACTAATAGGATATTAGTAATATATAATAAATGTGCTAATAGGATAGCACATTTAAAAATACTACAAAACAACAGCACGTTATAAGAATCTTTAAAGATGTTACACCAAGAAGGTTTGATTATCTATACATGGTTAATGGCACAAAAGAAACTATGAAACCTAAGATTACATACTCAGGAAATGTAAAAATATATATATTAAAAACAACCTCCTTATTGTAAATGAGTTGTAAGCATAAATTACGTCTAACTTGTCAGACTGCTAAACTGAGAAATGACTAAATTTCCTGAAAACTAAGGATAACTTTAAGGTCAACCAAATAAGGTTTTCAGGAATAATATATATGACCAAAACAAGTCCATCTAGGAATGATAATGTTAAGAAGTGAACAAAAATCATCTGCAAAGGAAACTAAGACAAATGTTGCTATTAAAATGTATGTAATGAGCTAAGATTACCGCTACCTCCAAGGCGAATATAACAGGATTTCTTAAGTGGTTAACCAGCCTTAAGATTCTAGACAGTCAAGGTTGCTGTGATTATCTGTTTCAAAGAAACAGGCCTACAGAATACAAGCATATTCTGGTAACAGTAACCAAAAGACAAAAAATAATTTAAGAAGTCCTTGAGGCATCGTGTCACTACATCCATCACTTAAATCTATGGACTTCAGTAATTTGCTATTGAAAATTAATCAAAATGGTCCGCAGGTCATTGGTCAGGTTTATTCAGTCATCAAAAAACCTGGCCTAATTAACCAAACAGATTATGAAAAATGTCTTCTCTGGAAACCTTCACCTTCCCAACAAAGAGAACTTTGGAGACTAAACAAAAACCAAGAGCAGTTACTTACATGCCAAATTAAAACCTCTGTTTAAGCAGGAAAAGGAAAGTACAATGCGGTACATGAAGGAGTAGTTTTTCTTGTCTTTTTTAAAAATATAGAACCTAAAGTATTTTTTGTTTCTATCACCATTGTTTTTAAAATATTTTATACTTATCAAAGTAAAATATAAGCATGGTTCACAAGATTCTATTCAAATAGTACAGAATAATTTACAATGAAAAGCAGCAGCCTCCTACCTCACCCCTTCCCAAGTCTGAGCCTGCTTCTCAGAGAAAATCACTTTGGGTGGATTTTTGGTTTGGGTTACTCTGGCGATCAGCATCAAGTCATAAAATAGTGTGTTATAATTACACCACTTCTTTTAAAAATCACTTTTTTAAAACACTTTCTATTGGCTTCCTACTATGACAGGTTAGAATTTAGCTTACTTGCATCCCCACCCTACACATACAACCGACATATACACAGACAACGTACATTTACATAACAACTTTGGTTTCTCTATTGATTACCTTCTTCATTTAAAATACTATAGCTACACTTTTGTCTCTTCTTCCATCAACTATAGAGCATCCTTTTTGTCTCGTGTGTAAACATACTAACGAATGCAGTTTTCTTTTCCTTTTTGCTCCTCCTATCACTACTACTACCACTACGTTAGCTTATACCTCTGAGATTCTCTTTCTTTTGGTCAATGCTTTTTCCAATTACGTAAAGAAAAAATTCACTATTATTTATTAAAGTCTTTTTAGAACCTATAATTATATAAGCTATTGCTAGCAGTACATTTGTGCCTCACTTTTGAAGACTATTATTCACAATGAAAATCCATTCTAGTAACACATACATTCTTTTATTCATATTACAGATGAATGTAGATCAAATTTCTTAAAGAACTAAGTTTTACTCAACCAAGGAAGTACCAGTAGTTTCAATTTACTGTTTAAAGTAGAGGCTTTCCACAGTAGAAATCCAACATTAGAAGATAATATAGATTCAGGATAACTTAATGATTTGAAGGAAATCATAGACTAGCTGAGATGAACACAAACCATCTTTTATCTTAATCCTTCTCTACAAAGTACTAGCCTCCTAAACTAAAGATTTCTTTCCATCACTACCTGATGACCTCTGGCACAAATCACCCTGTATCCCTTCTGTCTCCAACTGAGTACACACGAGTAAGACTCCATCTCAAAAAATAAAAAAAGATTTTATTTTTTCGTTCAGGGCCACACATCTGAGCATCATGGCTGTAGGTACAGATATAGCTGCTGATAAAAAGTCAACGGAACTGAACTGGATGGACTGGACATTAACAGGATTACAGGTTACAGATGTCATGTAAAAACCCCAAGTGGCTTTAAAAACAGAAAAATCAGTATGTATCATGTAGTGGTAAAGCAGCCTAAGGGAATGCGCTCTACAGTCAGAATGGCTGGTTACAAGGACCAGCTCTGCCACTGCCAGTGGTGTGACCTGAGCATATTACTCAAGCCTCTGTATCCCAGCTTCCCCATTTTAAAAATCAAGTGCTGTAAGAATTTAAAATAATGGTATATGTAAGAACTTAGCATTGGCATGGCATACAAGAACTTAACAAATGAGACCCACTAAAATTATGATAGTAGTAGTACTAATAGTATGTTATTGGTCAGAGAGACAACTTCACCGATTTTTACGTTGGACCTAATCATATCTTTCACTTCTGCACATCTGGTGAAGTCAAATAAATGACTTTCCTTTTCAGAAACCTGCCTTTACCTCTAATTGTAGTCAAGGCAAATAGTCCTGATAGGCAAATAGCTCCCAGGTGACCCTTCTGATCTGGGCTCACTGTGATATTAACCCCACATTCCTACAGGTTCTGGTTTCACATTGTGTCCTTCAAATGCTTTCACCATGCCACTTCTTATAGTCAGCTCCAGTTTTTAAGGTGCATTTAAAATAAGCTTACATTTGGAACCAGCTAAGAATGCTAAAAACAGATGTGCTACTTTCCAGACAGACTGAAGAAATCATACGAACAACTGATTCAGTACTACTTGGATTGTGACTAAAATCTATCAAATTATAGCTCCTGATAACAAGCCTGAAGAAAAAAAGTTAATTTATTGATAGTGCCCTGTTAGACACATTTAGGGCAAAGAAAAGTACATTTCTATGGCAATTTCCAAGATATTAAAAATGAGATAAAACCAAATGAGAGAAAAACAGAAATCTAGCTCATGACTTAACATCACCATATGTGAAATATCAAATAAACAGCTACTCTAATCTCAAATGGTAATCTTTCCTTTCAGCCTGTCTCATTTTATTGAACCAAATATTTCAAGCCTCATCTGTGTTCTATTATAATCCTAAAGACAACATGGTATCTAGGATAGTGTTTACATATAAAAATCATTTTAAATCAGGAGGTGACAGAAACTGATGTCCAGATTCCATTACCCTAAGACTTCGTGTAATTACATTATCTTTTTTAAAAATCCTTAAATGATCATTTTTTCCTTTGGCACAGAATCTTTTGACTCCACTTTTGATGCCAACATAGTCTCATCATGAAAATAAATTGAAAGTAGGTGGTCTGGTTAGTCTTCACAATGCTACATTTTAATCAGGCAAAGCAGTGAAAAACATGATTGTCGAAATGCTGGCGTGTCTTCAAACAACAGTGCATGCTGTCCATTTTACTCTCAATGAAAAAGCTCTTCAAGAGATTTTGATAAAGGTTTCCTTCCTACTTGCAGTCCACATTTGTAATGTTTATATAAGTGGAGGATATAAATCTTTCTCCAATGAACCCCATGGTTTTTAAAGCAGACTTCTTGTTATAAACTGCCTGTTTCCGTTTTGCCTGCCTAAGCAAGCCAGGGAAAGACCATTCACGAGAGACTGGAACTAATTTAATGTGCTCCAGGTTTAAGCCCCTAGCCTCTGCGCCTTTGCAGGGAGATTTTACACAGTGGATTACTGCTGGCTTTAACAATGATTCATATGATAAGTGGCTTTTGATTTATTTTTTAGTGTCAGAAAATATGCATTGGCAAAAGAAATGTCATTGAAATCATTTTGTTAAAGCAATATCCATAAAAAGGGGTGGAGGAAGGAGAATTCAACTTTTCATCAAAAAAAAAAAAGTCTAAATCATGCCAATGTCTTGTTCACATAAATTTATAGTTTTACTCAATGTAAAAGAATACAAAACTGTTTAGAGACAATTAGATTTAAGACTGGATGAACTGTAAGATATGATGGGTTGAATCGATATACTTTACTGCAAAATTGGTTCTTATTATTAAAATACCAAAGCCACACGGAAGAGAGACAAAAGCATCATTCTTTATCCAGTCTCAAAGACACCCTGTGTGCTTTTTTCAAAGATGCACAATTCCTTGAAACCAACACTAATTAAAACAGAAACACATTCACAAAACCCGGAGTAAGATCCATCATCCCAAAGCATGTCAGGGGAGGAAAATTTCCTCTGTTTAACTCAAAGGAACAGAACAGCAACAACATTAATTCAAAAGAAAACAAACTGAGAAACAAAAGAATGTATTATACTATTATTCTAGAGTTCTGCATTTAAGAGGCCTGAACTGTTCATCAAAACATGCTTTTTAAAATGCCAAATGTAACAAGATATGCTTGTCCCCAGTCATCTGTTAGTTTCTTCTGGTTTTTCTTGAAGTTCCTTTGAAAGGATCAACCAAAGTCTTACAGTAGGGGGCAGTATTGTAACATCACGCTCACACTTAAAAGGACTCCAGGTTAGACCAAAGAGGAAAAAGGGTCATTATTCTTCATAAAGACTTAACTGTGTTGGCATAATTACCCAAATTTATTACAAAATTGCATATTTTTTCCCCGAAGCCCAACCTGCTTTCTTACAACCTACCTATAATATTAATACGTCTTAAACAATAGAAAAAGCAAATGCTTTTCATTGAAAAAGTCTCTCCAACAATCTGATAAATGCTGATTGCTGCTTAGCAGTGAAAGAACTATTTATTGAATGTCATATTTCAAAAGCATGAAGACTTCTCCAGTTGCAAATATCCAGATGTTCTTTATTGTAAATATGACATTAGAGGATGGCCAAAAAAAAAAAAAAAAAGTGAATATTTCATCTTGCTCTAAAATGAAATGCAGAGCTGGTTTATAAACACAAGTCAATGTAACCTATGCTAATGAGATGTTAATTTCAAAAATATGGGGTAAAAAAACATTTACAAGTATAAGAATGTCTTCATATTTTCCAGAAATAAACCTTTTCTTTCCATCTGCCTAGGATGGCTCTTGGCTAGCCTGCTAGGAAATATGGAAACTGAAACTGTTTGTACTGAACGCTCAGCTTCCAATGACTTACAAAATTCTGGGAGTTTGCAGAGAGGAAAATGCAAAGTCCTCACCATGTCCCAAGATAAAGCACATAGATATATAATGGCAATTTTTTTCCATGCATAATGGTGATCCATATGGATTTCTCTTAATTCTGTAAATACGAGTGATTGCAACTTTTATTTAATACTTGAAAGCCTTAAGGTCACTAAACAAAACAATAATTACTGTATTTGACTTTAAAAGAATCAAACCTCATATAGTCTTTAGGCAAGTATTTTTGTTTATCTTTGTCTTCAATTTCAACTCAAACTGAGTTGCCTGTTTGCTTGCTTGCTCGCTTTAAGGGGATGGGCTGTTATAAATTCAAACAGGATTTTTTAAAATCCAATAATTCTAACAAAAAAATTATATTAAAAGTATTGTTTTATAGACATATAATCTAATATTTTTAAATGTAAAAAATGAGATCCTAAGAATACTAAAACCTATGAAATATCATAAGAAGCCAGCAATTATTGTAATCATGTTTAAATGCTATAAATTTTCAGTTTCAGTACTTCAAGTAATAGTTTATTCTAGTCTTATTATTATACATTATACTCTCTCTACTTGTCCATTTTTGTTTAATTTGTTTTGGAGTTGGGGATGTTTTGGTTTTATGCTGTGTGAGTGAATGTGTGTGTGTGTGTGTGTGCGCGCGTGCGCGTGCGTGTGTGTGTGTGTATGCATGTGCTCATTTAAAGATCCTACAAGAAACCTCATATGTATACTTCTTGGAGAATATGGACTGCTCCTATGCCTTATCGTCCAGGTTTTCTCAATTGTTGTGATAGGTTCCTTTTCAAGACTTAACAGAAAAACTGTGCCTATAATTACCATCAAATTTCCCTCAAATTGAGCTAAACAGTACATTTGAGCTGCCAGATGGGACATAATTCTTCATAATTACTGTCCAAAAGAGCTTGTGACAGTTACAACAAAGTAATTCGCTAATGGAAGAGCACCAGGTATGCATTTTCCTGAAACATCTGTTTGAAATGCTGGGTCATTTGAAGAGTACGTAAAATGCTCCCATCTTCTAATTAGTTTCTCACCAATCAAAATATCACTGCCAAAGTTAAGTAGTTTGAGGGGCCAAGGTTCTTCTGTAGCAAAGCCAATATAACCACTCAGTCCCTCTTAAGGCAAGCACTTGTTTCATCTCTGAGTGATGGCATTTGTGATGGAAAAGAAGGCAGCATTTCCTTCTAATAATAATATTTTTCCTTATTATTTCATTTCTCCATCACCTGTAGACAAAAAGCATTCTGACATACTACATACTGACATTCTGAGGTAAGAAAGTTTGCTTACTTTCTTACCTCTCTCCCTTCTTTATCTATCTGATCAAATGAGTGGGGAGATGATCACAAACAACGGAGTATGAGCTTTGGGTTGTGTGGTATAAGAAGAAACACATTTGGTTTTTGTTTCTGGTTCCTGGCAAAGAGCGCCAAAAACCTTTAGAATTTCCTGAGTGATAAGAGTATCATTGTTTATTCATAACTAGTTTTTGATTCATAACTAGTTGAGTTTACGCTAATAAGGTAACTTAGGGTAGGATCTCTAGATAGCCTCAGGATGGGGCTGGTCATCAG
The DNA here is from genome assembly GCF_003255815.1 of Theropithecus gelada. Lineage (NCBI taxonomy): Eukaryota > Metazoa > Chordata > Mammalia > Primates > Cercopithecidae > Theropithecus > Theropithecus gelada. The sequence goes on along the minus strand of NC_037672.1, from coordinate 88,720,172 downwards.
AAAGATCAAGTAATTAGAGCGTTGAAGGCGGTGGGACTTCAGATTGAGCGCTACAAAAACTCCTTAGCAACAAGACTTGATGAACTTCCCAGCTGGCGAACACATCAACATGCTGGGAAGGTGGCATGACCAGAAAGGGCATGGAAGCTACCTGTCCCCATACAAAATAAGTAGCACTGGGTAGCTTAAACAAGAGAAATTTATTTTCTCACAGTTTTAGAGGCTGAAAGTTTGACATCAGGGTGTCAGTATGACCAGGTTCTGGTAAAGGCACTCTTCCTGGCTTGCAGATGGCTTTTTTCATGTGTACTCACATGGCAAAGAGAAGGAGAGAGGCAGGAAGAAGAGTGAGAGAGAGTGAGAGTGAGAGCAAGAGAGAGAGAGAATGCAAGTTCTCTTGTGTCTCTTTTAATAAAGGCATTAATCCTATCAGAAGGTCGCACCCCCATGACCTCATGTAAATATAATTACGTCCCAAAGGCCTCATCTCTAATTACTATCACAATCACATTGGAGGTTAGGACTTCGACATATGGGTTTTGGCAGAACACAATTCAGTCCATAGCACTGAGGTCATTGGCCAAAATCAGATATACAGCTTGCACTCATGTAATAATACTTCTTTCTAGGAGTGAGTAATTATTCTGCACGTGATCCTTTAAACCAGGATATAAGAAACTGAGTCAATCCTAGTCATTACAATAGAAGTGTGTCTTAAACAACAGCCTCTCCTATTCTTTTTCCCGTCCCTCTACCTCCAAACTCACCCTCAACAACAACAAAACCCACTGTAGAATGTAAGTAGCACTATGAAAGTGAATCTCCGAAAACTTTGAATTATTAAAGTAGATTTCAAATGAAAACAATTACCATAGCATCCTGATATAATCAGATTTGAAAGGAAAATGTAAGCACTGCCTCTATGACTAATTACAGAGTTTTTCCTCTACTTAAGGTAAAAGCAATAATCTGTTTCTGGAAAGAAGACTGAGCTTCCTGTTTGAAAAGTCAGGAGATAGGACAAGCACTTGTCTAGTAACTGAAAAAAGTTTTCCTCTATGAGGTACAGTCTCCGGTTTAGGAAAAAAACATGTTCAAATTAAATCCTCACTATTTATTGTTGAAGGATAAATGTAGATTAAAGTACATTCTGTCTTAATGACATGACTTTAACCTACATTGTGACCTATGTAGCTTCTAGAAGACTCAACCTCATGACACATATACACATGCATTCAATAGATTCATTTCAGTCATTCATCTCTGTGCACATTAAATTTTTCACTAATTCTCAGAAATATATAAATTCATTCTAAAAATCAAAAGTTTAAAAGTTTAGCAAAGTTCATATAGTTCATGGAAAATAAAGTTGATATAATTTATAATACAAACATTAATTTTAAAATGAGAAAGAATATTCAGACTTTTTTTAGCTTGTATTTGATTCTACTAAGATCATGAGGCATAACTGAAGGTCTCTAAGTTGGATTTTCGATTTTAGATCAAAGAAAGAAAGATCAAATGGAATGTAGATGAATAAATACACTCCCTCACAAAACCCAATTAAATTACTTAAAAAGAAAAACAAAAAAAAAGTTTTGTTCTTTTTTTTAATATAAACCCACAATGCAAAAAAACAAAACAAAACAAAACTTCAAGGAGATAGTAACAACATTTTAGGAGCTTGAAAGCCAATGAATAAGGGTTAAAGGATTTATGAAAGCCAAGTCAGAAAAGTCAAATCCCAACTGGTGGAAGAGGTGAGAAACAAACCTACTTATATTATAGAATCCTTGAAGGGCTCAGCAAATGGCAGCAAGAGGTTATTCTAAAATTGGGAGGGAATTGGGTACATTAATAACACATGGGATAAAGTTCTTCAAGAAGTAGTTGGATCCCTAAGTGTCCCCACCAACACTCCATCCAGATCACTCAGCAGGAGGTTTAGTCTTTGGAGAGAGTAAAATCGCATTTTGGTCTAGGAATTAACTGGCAAAACTTGAGAATTATTAACTGAATGTACACCAAAAGCTGGTTGCTGGCACTACGCACCCTTTCTTCTATGTGTCTCCTGGAAGATGCATCCAGACCTTTTCTATTCCATGCAGGAAACTGGAAAGGTACTCTTTGTGGGAATATGTCTATTTCAAGAAGAAAGATCTAATACTGATTCTGATGGCTCTCCAACAAACCCACCTGATCATTCTATAGCAAACCTCAACGCCACAAACCCATCATAAGCTCAGCCTGACAATTGATTTTTTAGATTTCCACTCTTAATCCTTACAACCTGGGACTATCCAATATCTGCAGAAAGTTTCTAACATAGAAAATGGAGGATAAAACAACTTTTTTTAAAAAAAGCAATTTGGAAAATCCATGCAGGGAGAAGGAAATGTCCAAAAAAGATTATGTCCTTGAAAAACTAAGAGAAAATACTGTATCCATAAAAAAGAACACTATTTAAAACAATAGTATTTAGAATACAGACATGTACACATATAAACACACTCACAAAGACTGAAATTAAAAATATGAGCAAAAATAAAAATTCAATAAAAAGCTTTGAAGATAAAGTTGAGAATATCTTCCAGAAGAAGAAAAAAAGAAGACAAAAGAAATGAGAAACAAGAGGAAAAAGGTTCAAAAACTTTTTGAACCTTCTCAAAAATAGAATAAGGATTTCAGAAAGGGAAAATAGAGAAAATGGAAAAAGGAAATTTAAAAAAAAATCAAGAAAATTTTCCAGAGTTGAGGCTATGTGATTCCACACTAAGAGTATCCAGCAAACTGGATGAAAATAGACCCACAGCATGGCTCACAATTATGAAATTTCAGAATACTGGCAACAAGGTAAGATCCTATAAGCTTCCATAGTAAGGAAAAGCGTGTATTACATATATTACAAAGGATTAGGAATCAGAACAGGTTCACACATCTCAAAAGCAATGCTGGAAGCAAGAAAAGAGTGAAGAAATGCCTTCAAAATGCCAAAAGAAAATTATTTCTAAATTGGAATGGTATATTCAGCCATATTACTAATAGGAAGATAACATATAGGCATTTTCAGCTTGTCAAGGTATCAAAGGATATATCCCTATATCCTTTTTGTCTGGAAATTACTAGACAATGTCCTCTAAAAAACAGGAGGGAAAAATGTCGTAAGAGAGGAAGATATAGCATGAAGAAAACAGGGGATCCAACACAGGGTGGAAGAAAAGGGAATCTGCAGAATGACAGTGAAAACAACTCTGGATCACAACTGTGCACTACACATATAAGATAAGCAGTGCAGACTGCACCAGTGTCCAACTCAGGAGATAAGCACATTGAAGGCTATCATTGCCGCTGTCCCATTTACATCTGTTACCACCTTTTTACCTGGATGTACTCCATCAAATCAAGGAAGTAAACCAGGAAGGATAAAAATAAAGAGATCCAAGAAAAACTGACTCCATCCCAGGAAAAAAGCAAATGAAATTTGAAGAATGACAGCAAAGAATGATGATGCCTACCATGAGAACTGGAATTCCTAAGATAAAAAGAGAATAGAGCAGAGGTTAAAGCAAACAAACAGTAAAAACAACAACAACAAACCACAGAACTGCTTGAAACCCTTACACCAACATTATTCATCTTATGAAGTCAAGAACCAAAGAAGAAAAAGGCTTTTAAAACATGAGCAAAAAGATAGGAAAGAGTACAAAATAAGCTTAACGAATTAAAAAAAAAAAAAAACAAAAACAAAAAAACACACAGTTATCAACTCAATGAAAAGAGTAAATATAATCATAGAACTTTACAACTCTCAGCTGTGAAAAATTTTTGCCTGAGCATTATCAGCACTAATTATTATTATTGGTTTTTTTTTCTTTTTTTTTTAATTATTATACTTTAAGTTCTAGGGTACATGTGCATAACATGCGGGTTTGTTACATATGTATACTTGTGCCATGTTGGCGTGCTGCACCCATCAACTCGTCAGAACCCATCAACTCATCATTTACATCAGGTATAACTCCCAATGCAATCCCTCCCCCCTCCCCCCTCCCCGTGATAGGCCCCGGTGTATGATGGTCCCCTTCCCGAGTCCAAGTGATCTCATTGTTCAGTTCACACCTATGAGTGAGAACATGCGGTGTTTGGTTTTCTGTTGTTGCGATAATTTGCTGAGAATGATGGTTTCCAGCTGCATCCATGTCCCTACAAAGGACACAAACTCATCTTTTTTTATGGCTGCATAGTATTCCATGTTGTATATGTGTTTTGTGTCGCATTTTCTTAATCCAGTCTGTCACTGATGGACATTTGGGTTGATTCCAAGTCTTTGCTATTGTGAATAGTGCCGCAATAAACATACGTGTGCATGTGTCTTTATAGCAGCATGATTTATAATCCTTTGGGTATATACCCAGTAATGGGATGGCTGGGTCATATGGTACTTCTGGATGCTTGAGGAATCGCCATACTGTTTTCCATAACGGTTGAACTAGTTTACAATCCCACCAACAGTGTAAAAGTGTTCCTATTTCTCCACATCCCCTCCGGCACCTGTTGTTTCCTGACTTTTTAATGATCGCCATTCTAACTGGTGTGAGATGGTATCTCATTGTGGTTTTGATTTGCATTTCTCTGATGGCGAGTGATGATGAGCATTTTTTAATGTGTCTGTTGGCTGTATGAATGTCTTCTTTTGAGAACTGTCTGTTCATATCCTTTGCCCACTTTTTGATGGGGTTGTTTGTTTTTTTCTTGTAAATTTGATTGAGTTCTTTGTAGGTTCTGGATATTAGCCCTTTGTCAGATGAGTAGATTGCAAAAATTGTCTCCCATTCTGTAGGTTGCCTGTTCACTCTGATGGTAGTTTCTTTTGCTGTGCAGAAGCTCTTTAGTTTAATTAGATCCCATTTGTCAATTTTGGCTTTTGCTGACGTTGCTTTTGGTGTTTTAGACATGAAGTCCTTGCCCATGCCTATGTCCTGAATGGTATTACCTAGGTTTTCTTCTAGGGTTTTTATGGTATTAGGTCTAACATTTAAGTCTCTAATCCATCTTGAATTAAATTTCGTATAAGGAGTAAGGAAAGGATCCAGTTTCAGCTTTCTACTTATGGCTAGCCAATTTTCCCAGCACCATTTATTCAATAGGGAATCCTTTCCCCATTTCTTGTTTCTCTCAGGTTTGTCAAAGATCAGATGGCTGTAGATGTGTGGTAGTATTTCTGAGGACTCTGTTCTGTTCCATTGGTCTAGATCTCTGTTTTGGTACCAGTACCATGCTGTTTTGGTTACTGTAGCCTGGTAGTATAGTTGGAGTCAGGTAGTGTGATGCCTCCAGCTTTGCTCTTTGGACTTAGGATTGTCTTGACAATGTGGGCTCTTTTTGGTTCCATATGAACTTTAAAGCAGTTTTTTCCAATTCTGTGAAGAAACTCATTGGTAGCTTGATGGGGATGGCATTGAATCTATAAATTACCTTGGGCAGTATGGCCATTTTCATGATATTGATTCTTCCTATCTATGAGCATGGTATGTTCTTCCATTTGTTTGTGTTCTCTTTGATTTCACTGAGCAGTGGTTTGTAGTTCTCCTTGAAGAGGTCCTTTACATCCCTTGTAAGTTGGATTCCTAGGTATTTTATTCTCTTTGAAGCAATTGTGAATGGAAGCTCATTCATGATTTGGCTCTCTGTCTGTTGGTGGTGTATAAGAATGCTTGTGATTTTTGCACATTGATTTTGTATCCTGAGACTTTGCTGAAGTTGCTTATCAGCGTAAGGAGATTTTGGGCTGAGACAATGGGGTTTTCTAAATATACAATCATGTCATCTGCAAACAGGGACAATTTGACTTCTTCTTTTCCTAACTGAATACCCTTGATTTCGTTCTCTTGCCTGATTGCCCTAGCCATAACTTCCAACACTATGTTGAATAGGAGTGGTGAGAGAGGGCATTCCTGTCTCGTGCCAGTTTTCAAAGACAATGCTTCCAGTTTTTGCCCATTCAGTATGATATTGACTGTGGGTTTGTCATAAATAGTTCTTATTATTTTGAGATATGTTCCATCAATACCAAATTTATTGAGTGTTTTTAGCATGAAGGGCTGTTCAATTTTGTGAAAAGCCTTTTGTGCATCTATTGAGATAATCATGTGGTTTTGTCTTTGGTTCTGTTTATATGCTGGATTACATTTATTGATTTGCAAATGTTGAACCAGTCTTGCATCCCAGGGATGAAACCCACCTGATCATGGTGGATAAGCTTTTTGATGTGCTGCTGGATTTGGTTTGCCAGTATTTTATTGAGGATTTTTGCATCAATGTTCATCAGGGATATTGGTCTAAAATTCTCTTTTTTTGTTGTGTCTCTGCCAGGCTTTGGTATCAGGATGATGTTGGCCTCATAAAATGAGTTAGGGAGGATTCCCTCTTTTTCTATTGATTGGAATAGTTTCAGAAGGAATGGTACCAGCTCCTCCTTGTACCTCTGGTAGAATTCAGCTGTGAATCCATCTGGTCCTGGACTTTTTTTCGTTGGTAGGCTATTAATTATTGCCTCAATTTCAGAGCCTGCTATTGGTCTATTCAGGGATTCAGCTTCTTCCTGGTTTAGTCTTGGGAGAGTGTAAGTGTCCAGGAAATTATCCATTTCTTCTAGATTTTCTAGTTTATTTGTGTAGAGGTGTTTATAGTATTCTCTGATGGCAGTTTGTATTTCTGTGGGGTCGGTGGTGATATCCCCTTTATCATTTTTTATTGCGTGTATTTGATTCTTCTCTCTTTTCTTCTTTATTAGTCTTGCTAGCGGTCTATCAATTTTGTTGATCTTTTCAAAAAGCCAACTCCTGGATTCATTGATTTTTTGGAGGGTTTTTTGTGTCTCTATCTCCTTCAGTTTTGCTCTGATCTTAGTTATTTCTTGCCTTCTGCTAGCTTTTGAATTTGTTTGCTCTTGCTTCTCTAGTTCTTTTAATTACGATGTTAGAGTGTCAATTTTAGATCTTTCCAGCTTTCTCTTGTGGACATTTAGTGCTATAAATTTCCCTCTACACACTGCTTTAAATGTGTCCCAGAGATTCTGGTATGTTGTATCTTTGTTCTCATTGGTTTCAAAGAACTTCTTTATTTCTGCCTTCATTTCATTATGTACCCAGTAGTCATTCAGGAGCAGGTTGTTCAGTTTCCATGTAGTTGAGCGGTTTTGATTGAGTTTCTTAGTCCTGAGTTCTAGTTTGATTGCACTGTGGTCTGAGAGACAGTTTGTTATAATGTCTGTTCTTGTACATTTGCTGAGGAGTGCTTTACTTCCAATTATGTGGTCAATTTTGGAGTAAGTGCGATGTGGTGCTGAGAAGAATGTATATTCTGTTGATTTGGGGTGGAGAGTTCTATAGATGTCTATTAGGTCTGCTTGCTGCAGAGATGAGTTCAATTCCTGGATATCCTTGTTAACTTTCTGTCTTGTTGATCTGTCTAATGTTGACAGTGGAGTGTTGAAGTCTCCCATTATTATTGTATGGGAGTCGAAGTCTCTTTGTAAGTCTCTAAGGACTTGCTTTATGAATCTGGGTGCTCCTGTATTGGGTGCATATATATTTAGGATAGTTAGCTCTTCCTGTTGAATTGATCCCTTTACCGTTATGTAATGGCCTTCTTTGTCTCTTTTGATCTTTGATGGCTTAAGGTCTGTTTTATCAGAGACTAGGATTGCAACCCCTACTTTTGTTTGTTCTCCATTTGCTTGGTAGATCTTCCTCCATCCCTTTATTTTGAGTCTTTGTATGTCTCTGCGTGTGAGATGGGTCTCCTGAATACAGCAGACTGATGGGTCTTGACTCTTTATCCAGTTTGCCAGTCTGTGTCTTTTAATTGGACCATTTAGTCCATTTACATTTAAGGTTAATATTGTTATGTGTGAACTTGATCCTGCCATTATGATATTAACTGGTTATTTTGCTCGTTAGTTGATGCAGTTTCTTCCTAGCATTGATGGTCTTTACAGTTTGGCATGTTTTTGAGATGGCTGGTACCGGTTGTTCCTTTCCGTGTTTAGTGCTTCCTTCAGGGTCTCTTGTAAGGCAGGCCTGGTGGTGACAAAATCTCTAAGCATTTGCTTATCTGAAAGGATTTTATTTCTCCTTCACTTATGAAACTTAGTTTGGCTGGATATGAAATTCTGGGTTGAAAATTCTTTTCTTTAAGAATATTGAATATCGGCCCCCACTCTCTTCTGGCTTGGAGAATTTCTGCTGAGAGATCTGCTGTTAGTCTGATGGGCTTCCCTTTGTGGGTAACCCGACCTTTCTCTCTGGCTGCCCTTAAGATTTTTTCCTTCATTTCAACTTTGGTGAATCTGGCAATTATGTGTCTTGGAGTTGCTCTTCTTGAGGAGTATCTTTGTGGCGTTCTCTGTATTTCCTGAATTTGAATGTTGGCCTGCCCTACTAGGCGGGGAAGTTCTCCTGGATGATATCCTGAAGAGTGTTTTCCAACTTGGTTCCATTTTCCCCCTCACTTTCAGGCACCCCAATCAGACGTAGATTTGGTCTTTTTACATAATCCCATACTTCTTGCAGGCTTTGTTCATTTCTTTTTCTTCTTTTTTTCTTTAGGTTTCTCTTCTCGTTTCATTTCATTCATTTGATCCTCAATCGCTATTACTCTTTCTTCCAGTTGATCGAGTCGGTTACTGAAGCTTGTGCATTTGTCACGTATTTCTCGTGTCATGGTTTTCATCTCTGTTCATTCGTTTATGGCCTTCTCTGCACTAATTATTCTAGTTATCAATTCTTCCACTCTTTTTTAAAGATTTTTAGTTTCTTTGCATTGGGTACATAATTCCTCCTTTACCTCTGAGACGTTTGATGGACTGGGGCCTTCTTCTCTCATCTCGTCAAAGTCATTCTCCGTCCACCTTTGATCCGTTGCTGGCGATGAGCTGCATTCCCTTGCAGGGGGAGATGCGCTCTTATTTTTTGAATTTCCAGCTTTTCTGCCCTGCTTTTTCCCCATCTTTGTGGTTTTATCTGCCTCTGGTCTTTGATAATGGTGACGTACTGATGGGGTTTTGGTGTGGGTGTCCTTCCTGTTTGTTAGTTTTCCTTCTAACAGTCAGGACCGTCAGCTGTAGGTCTGTTGGAGATTGCTTGAGGTCCACTCCAGACCCTGTTTGCCTGGATATCAGCAGCAGAGGCTGCAGAAGATAGAATATTGCTGAACAGTGAGTGTACCTGTCTGATTCTTGCTTTGGAAGCTTCCTCTCAGGGGTGTACTCCACCGTGTGAGGTGTGAGGTGTCGGTCTGCCCCTAGTGGGGGATGTCTCCCAGGTAGGCTACTCAGGGGTCAGGGACCCACTTGACAGGCAGTCTCTCCATTCTCGGATCTCAACCTCCGTGTTGGGAGATCCACTGCTCTCTTCAAAGCTGTCAGACAGTCATTTGCGTCTGCAGAGGTTTCAGCTGCTTTTTTTGTTGTTGTTGTTGTTGTTTAGCTGTGCCCTGTCCCCAGAGGTGGAGTCTACAGAGACAGGCAGGTTTCCTTGAGCTGCTGTGAGCTCCACCCAGTTCCAGCTTCCCAGCCGCTTTGTTTATCTACTTTTGCCTCAGCAATGGCGGGCACCCCTCCCCCAGCCTCGCTGCTGCCTTGCCGGGAGATCGAGATCGCAGACTGCTGTGCTAGCAATGAGGGAGGCTCCGTGGGCATGGGACCCTCCTGGCCAGGTGTGGGATATAATCTCCTGGTGTGCCCGTTTGCTAAGATCCTTGGTAGAGCGCAGTATTGGGGTGGGAGTTACCCGATTTTCCAGGTGTTGTGTGTCTCAGTTTCCCTGGCTAGGAAAAGGGATTCCCTTTCCCCCTGCGCCCCCTAGGTGAGGCGATGCCTCGCCCTGCTTCAGCTCTCGCTGGTCGGGCTGCAGCAGGTGACCAGCAGTGATTGTCCCACAGTCCCTAGTGAGATGAACCCAGTACCTCAGTTGAAAATGCAGAAATCACCTGTCTTCTGTGTCGCTCGTCCTGGGAGTTGGAGACTGGAGCTGTTCCTATTCGGCCATCTTGCTCTGCCCCTCCCGCTAATTATTATTACACTAGTCCCCCAAAATGCAGCAAAAATTTTAGTTAACTCAGTATATTAGCTGTGAGTAGTTTTATAGAGTACAGATTTCACTGTTAGCTCTTTAGTCCACAAATTACTACGCAAGTAACAGATGTGCATCTTGATCAATGACTAATAATGTCACTTCTTTCAAAGTCTGTAGGCAACTAGTTACTGCCTATCTCTTATTTGGGTCACACACAGACAACAAAGTGTGTAGTGGTGTTGCCTCCTTGTCTCCCAGTAATAAGCCCATATGACATTTAATTTAAAAAATAAATAACTAAAAGTAGAAATTAGCCAACAAGATGAAGATGTTCCAGAGGAAGTGATGCAAGCAAAAAATCTTCACATTAAAGGAACTCTCGGAGATATGCATGACTTTGAAAGTACAAAGCTTAAAATGCTGTAAGTTAACCCAAATTTAGAAAGAACTATGACTGTTTACCAAAGCACAGAAAACATGTTTGCTCCATATTGTAAGTTATACAAGAAGAAGGTGAGAAATCTTCAAACTACTCAAGTTTTTTTATCATAAAAACTCCACTGTAATTCTCAATGTTGCCACTGCTTTAAATTACAATATACTAAATAAATACTAATTACCCTATACATGTATCACCGAGAGTAAATGAGTTTGTAATGTTCTGACTAAAATAATTTAATGATCATGGAACAATTATAATTTTTCATTGATTATTAGATCACTTTGCATGGCCTCAATTCTGAACAGTCATTTTTACCATCCCACACGACTGTGCAAAGTGAGGAATGTATTTGATTTTTAAAGCTATTAGCATCAATTTTTTTGCTAAAAATTAAATGAACAGTACCTGGTTGTCTTAGTCCATTTTCTGTTGCTATAAGAGAATACAAAGACTAAGTAATTTATAAAGACATGAAGTTTATTTAGCTCACAATTCTGGACCCTGAGAAGTCCAAGAGCATGGTGCCAACATCTGGTGAGGGCCTCCTTTCTGCATCATAACATGGTGGAAGGTATGGCATGGCAAGAGGGCAAGAGAGCCTGTGCAAAAGAGAGGCACCAGGGACCAGACTCACTTTATAACAACCTACTCTCTAGATAACTAACCTGCTCCCATGATAATGACATTAATCTATTCATGAAGGTTTTGCCCTTATGACTCTTATGACCTCTTATTAAGCCCCACCTCCCAACAATGATGCATTGAGGATTAAGTTTCCAACTATGAACATTTGGGGGACACATTCAAATCACAGCACTGACAAAACCTAGGAATGTAATAATTCTTGCTAAAAAAAAAAAAAAATGTATGATGGCAAGAGGGGAGAATATTTTTTTAAATAGTGCTCACATTTTTCAAACTGCTATACTGACAAAACCAACAATCCTTAGTGTCTGGAAAAGGTCAAACTTGAAAAGATCATAAACCAACAAAACATGGCTGAGTAGTTTGAAAAGTCAATATTAGAAACTGTTAAGTAGTTATATCAGGAGAAAATCACTCTCTCTATATATATGCACATACACATACACACACATATATATATATATTTTTGTGTGTGTGTGTATATCTATATCTATATCTATATATATAAAATATTCTAAATGAAAAGCCTGACTAATATGGTTTGGGTCTGTATCTCCACCCAAATCTCATGTCAAAATATAATCCCCAGGGTTGGATGTGGGGCCTGGTGGGAGGTGATTGAATCATGAGGGTGGATTTCCCCTTTGGTACTATGAGTGAGTTGTCATGAGATTTGGTTGTTTAAAAGTTTGTAGCACCTCCCCCTTCTCTCTTCTTCTTTCTCTGGCCATGTGAAAACACGTCTGCTTCCCCTTTGCCTTCCGCCATGATTGTAAGTTTCTTGAGGTCTCATGAAACTTACATGGCCTCAGTCATGCTTCCTGTACAGCCAGCAGAACCATCAGTCAATTAAACCTCTTTTCTTTAAAGATCACTCAGTCTCAGGTATTTCTCTCTCTCTCTCTCTCTCTCTTTTTTTTCACACACAGTCTGACTCTATCACTAGGCTGCAGTACAGTGGCAAGATCTCAGCTCACTGCAACCTCCACCTCCCAGGCTCAAGCCATCCTCCCACCTCAGCCTCCTGAGTAGCTGGGACTACAGGTGTGCACCAACATGCCCAGCAACTGTTTTCTTCTTTTTTTCTTTTTTTATACATATAGAGACAGGGTTTGCCATATTTCCCAGGCTGGTCTCAAATTCATGAGCTCATGCAATCCACTTTGGCCTCCCAAAGTGCTGGGCCAGACAAAAGCCACCACACCTGGCCAGGTACTTCTTTATAGCAGTGCAAGAACAGACTAATACACTAACATTGAAAACAATAAGCAAGTTTATTGAGCGAGGTAACAACCGAGTAATGCAGATACATCAACAATGATCTATAAACATTTACTAAATAATCCTGTACATGTCACACACACTTTCCTGCAATGTTATCTCTTAATACTCAGAACAATCTGTGACAATGTTACTATAGTTTCTCCTATTTTGTAGAGAAAGAACTCATAGTTCAGCAAAGCTAGGTCCTATCCAAGGTCCCCATAGCTGGGTTTGTGGCAAAGCTGGTGTGCATACCCAGTCTCCTGACTCCTAGTCATGTGTGTTCTATGCTGCACTACAGCAGTGAAGGCTAAGGCAGTGGCCTCGCCTCCCAATCAGAGCCATATACACCTCTCATAATTCGAAAGCAATGGAAGCATATACATTTTTAGAATTAGGCAAAGAAGGAACTAGAAAAATCTTATAAGTTAAATATCTTGTCAAAAGTACGTCTCACATTAAATGATAAATTGATAAACTAAGTGAGCAATGTTACTGTGATTTTTAGCAAAAATAAAAATATTCCAGTGAAAGAGAGTAATCTCAAGAAGCTTGGCCCTTTGAAAGTTTGCCTGCCTGCCTTTAGGCAACTAAGGGACTCTTGGCCACAGGAATGTACCCAATATTTGCATTCCTAACAAACCCTAATTTGAATTCCCTGCTCCTGTGCTTAGGGGGGAGGATTAGGATGAACCCTCTCAGTTTGCCTGAGTTTGAGGAAGTTACCAGGACTTGGGACATTCAGTGCTAAAACCAGGAAAGTTCCAGGCAAACTGAAATGAGTTGGTCATCCTATGGAAGTTGCATGACAGTAAGGGATATACGGCAACACTATGCTGCCTTCCTGCTCTCACTCTCCAAGGTCAAAGTCTATACAGATATTAACATAATATCAACCATCAAAAACCGTAGTGCTTAATGCGTCCTACCATGCCCTTGATAAAGCTAAATAAAATGATACTCTAGATGCGGGAGCGGCAGCCAGGAAAGCTTCCCCTTTGAGTAACAGTCAGACATTTGGTTAATATTTGTGCTCAATGTATCCTTGGGGAATTGGACACTGAGGTTGGAAAAATGTGATGACTCTCTTCAAAGACCAAGTGGAAGCTCAGCACTAACGATCAGTTCCTCTTTGAATATAAGAATGTCCATTTGGGTATTCCTTCCTATAGTGCTAATAGCGGGTCAGAAATTATTTACAATGAACATAATTTCATTATACAGTACAGCTTCTGCTTCATTCTTTCATGGATACATGCCCTCACTGTGTATTCAACTAAAAAGCCACTCAGGGAATATCAACTATTGCTAGACACTGTGTTAAGAGTAGAAAAATGATGACATGGTCTCTGTCCTCAAGAAACTATAGTATAAAGAAGTGACATACCAGTGTTCTTACAGTCCTTAGATTGTTTTGCTAGTAACTTTAAGGTTTTGTAAGTTAAAAAAAAAGTTGATGTATGTATGAATCTTTCTATGATTCTCTCTTTTGAACGGCTTTTTCAATTAACTAATCATCTTCTGGCCCTTATCACCATGGATAAGAAGACTTCAACTATAGTTTTAATTTCAGAAAGTAGGTTCACTCATTCTCAATGAATCCTTTTGTTATTTTCATGATACCTTGAGTCAAAGAACCCTCCCATAATAGATATCTGTACTGGATAGACTCTACTTGACTCTAATGCTTAAGATTCTGGGCTCTGAACTATGGGCAGCTAGGAGAATCGGTGGGTAGGGGTGGGAAAAGGAGCAGGCTGAAGTGTTGACACAAAAGAGGCTCAGAGGGGCTTAACACAAGAGTGTGGCTGGAAAGATTTCTGTAGGCCAATACTTCTCAAACTGTGGTCAGTTAAGTCCTGAGGGACGTTTCCAGGGGTTCCACGGGGTCAAAATTATTTTCATAATAATACTAAGTAATTATTTGCCTTTTTCACTCTCATTCTCTCAGGAGCATAGAGTGAAGTTTTCCAGAAGCTATGTGATGTGTGATATGACAACAGATTGAACGCAGAAGCAGAAATGAGAATCTAGCTGTCTTCTATTAAACCAGACATTAAAGAGATTTGCAGAATGTAAAACTCATCTCACTATTTCTGTTCCGAAAAACGTATTATTTATGTTATCATACATATTTATTTTTATTTTAATTAATAACAGGAATTACTATTCTTTTTAATAAACTAATAAACATGGTATTATGACAGATATTGATTTTTGTCCATGGTTCCTGGCACATAACTCCCACAGCCTTTGTTACAGTCATTTGTTATAATGTGGAATGTGTTAGACCTCAGGAGCAGGCTTCTGACCTCCTGCCCTCCTTTCACCTGCCCTGAGGCAGCACTCTAATCTTCCCCTGCCTTTCTGTTGTGGGTCTTAAGACCCTCCCAGAGATGGTCCACCCCGAACCCTGAAGGAAGGAATGCTGACGTCAAGAAGCCTCCATAAAAACCCAAGAGGGGCCAGGCACAATGGCTCACTCCTGTAATCCCAGCACTTTGGGAGGCTGAGGTGGGCAGATCATGAGGTCAGGAGATCAAGACCATCCTGACCAACACAGTGAAACCCCGTCTCTACTAAAATACAAAAAATTAGCCGGGCGTGGTGGCACGAGCCTGTAGTCCCAGCTACTCTGCAGCCTGAGGCAGGGGAATCTTTTGAACCCGGGAGGCACAGGTTGCAATGAGCTGAGATCACGCCACTGCCCTCCAGCCTGATGACAGAGAAAGACTCCGTCCAAAAAAAAAACCCAAGAGATCTGTGTTCAGAGAGGGTCCAGATAGCTGAACCCTTGGAGGTTCCTGGAGGCTGCACACCTAGGGTGGGCGTGGAAGCTCCATGCCCCTTCCCCCATACCTTATACATCTCTTCATCTGCATCCTTTGTAGTATCTTTTATAATAAATTGGTAAATGTGAGTGTTTTCTTGAGTTCTGTGAGCTGCTCCAGCAAATTAATCAAATTCAAAGGGGAGTCGTGGGAACCCCAACTTGAAGCTGGTCAGTTAGAAGTTGTGCAGGCTAAGACTTGAGACTGATGTGTTCGGGATGGGGGTCAGTCTTGGGGACTGAGCCCTCAACCTGTGGGATCTGATGCTATATCTCTGGGTAGATAGTGTTGGCACCAAATGGGAGGATGCACAGCTGGCGTCCACTGCTTTGTGTGGGGGGAAAAATCCCTACACATTTGGTCACAAATGTCTTCTTCTGTGTTGATGATTGTTGTAGTGTAAAAGTAGAGGAAAAGTATGGTTTGAGAGAGTTTTCCTCCATACAGTCAGTAGTTTTAAAATTTTCCGTTTTATTTCTAAGATGGTGGATACCAATAAATATAATCCATTTAAACAAAACCTCTTTGGAGCCCACAGTAACATTCAAGAATGTAAAGGGGTCCTATGACCAAAAAGTTTGAAAACCACTGGCTTAGACCATACACTAGAAAACCAAAACTGCCAGCTAAAGAGTTTGAATTTTAGGCTTAACAAGACTAATTTCTGCCTAGCATTTTACTACTTCTCCTTCCCTTCTTCCCTTCTTCAGTTACCTTATAATATTGGATGGATAGTATAGCTCCCAACCTAAATTTCCTCCAGCTGAATGTTAAATTACTCAGGCATGGCACCTCTATTCCTTCTGCTGGGGAAAAATAAATCAGAACTTAATAGAATTCACTGTTGGGAAAGCATTCTTCACCCCTCAAAACCAAACGCTCCTTTCCTACCCCAAAGTTGGTAAAGTTAACCATACATTATAGCTTATAAAGGACCAGGACTTCCAAAAGTCAAAACAATACCAAATGTGGAAAGTACGTTTAGCTTAATATAACCTTCAGAGCACCCAAAGTGACATAATCACAATGAAATCAATTACCTAATCAGCAGGTATGTGTCCATGTCACTTCCCAAACCAATAACACAGTCCAGGAAAAGCTGGAAAGAATATCCAAATTAAAAGAAAGCCAAAAACAAACAAACAAACAAAAAAAACAATTTGCCCATGAACAAAGAACCCACACAAAATAGTATTAAGGAGATGGTGAGAGAGAGAGGAAGAAAGTGAGCACGTGTGTGTGTGGTGTGTGTGTGCATGTGGTGTCTGTGTGTGTTGATGTGGAAGGGATAAATAATTATAAACAAATGACTAATATTAAGGTACAAGGAACACTGTTCATATTATAAATAAAATTTTAGAGTAGTTGTTTCTATATAATTGTCATACGGGATCATTTTTTCTCTGCATGTGAATGGTAGTTTTAAAAAGGAAACCAAATGAAATATTCAAACTCTGCTTCACAAGTGAACCTTAACTCATCACAATGATTACATTGTTAATTTTTTTTAACCAGTACACTTTGTTTGTTCTATCTTGTTAACAAATATAGTTGATTTTTTAAAATTCTACACACGAGAGAAAAGCCAGTTAACTAGGTGCAGATAGACAGGTGGCCAAGGAAAATATTCAGCCTGTATATATCAGTAAGGCTGTTCTAGATGTTAAAATATGGAAGCGCTTCTGTAATAATGATAAATGAAGTGTGTGTAAATGCATCTAGTACACATAAACACTTTCTAGCAATGATAATTACGCTAAAATTATTTAGTAGGCATAATGTGAAAAGCACTACCTTTTTATGAAGTTTAATGCCTAAAGACAGTCCAGTTGCATATAAGACTTTAAATATGATTGTCTCTAGTATAAGCAAAAAGAGATGATGAGTAAAGACAGGACTCAAAATCACAATCCCTTTATGTTTTATTGCTGCAGCTGTATAGAAAAAAGAAATTCCTCTTGGAGATGCATAGTGCCAAAACAAGAACTCCAAAACTTTCTTTGGAATAGAGCAGAAAAAAATGCCTCTGACTTGATTCATTTCTCATCAGGGACCTGACTTTTGATACAAAAAGGGGTCTGAAATTAAAACCAGAGTGAGTATGATCTCCAAAGTCTACCTGCTTTCAGTCATGCTCTGTAAAAAGACTCTTTTGTAAAAACTCTTAAGAGTTCATACAAAAAACTTCACGCTAGTTCAAGTTAAAAGTAAATTCAGGAATTAAGATGTGCAGGCAAATACAGGATATAAAAGTATCAGTGGAATTCTGCTTCCAAGAGTTCTTCAAATTTTCTCATTCATTTAACTAATAATGCCATATGGTTCTTTTAATGCTTAACATTATTTTAAGACACACGAAGATAAAAAATACATAAATGAGAATAATAATAATGGTTACTACTACCACTGCCATGACTGCCAAGGTCTACAAGGCCTAAGAATCTGCCCAGTCATCCTCCCCTCCACACCTCTGAGTTCATCCCCTCCACTTCCAAACACTCACACTCCAGCAGTGGCCTCCAACCTGCTGGAGTGTAAGCATTGGGTAGTGGAGGTGTTTTTGCCCTTCCTCCTACCTCTACCTAAAACACTCTCTCCCCAGATGGCCTCCTGGTTCACTCCCTCTCTTCATTCAAGTATCACTTCTATCACTCAAATATCACTTCTTCAGAAATGCACAACCCTCATCATACTGTATCTGATAGCTTTTTCAATTCTTGCTGCTTTTTAGCCCATGACCCAGTTTCATTTTTCATCATAGCACTGATCAAAAGCGATATTCAAATTATTGAAGAGCCAGTACAGCAAGGACACCAACCAAAGGAACACATGCTATAGAAAACCTGATCAGCTTATAAGCTCATTATCATATATACCCATTACTCCTGACATGCTTTATACATTTTTTGATTTCTTTACTGTCTGTTTTCTTAACTAGAATGTAAGTTTTGTGAAAGCAGGGACTCTGTAATATTAACTGCTCTATTTCTACCACATGGAACAATTGACTATTAATCATATAATAGGTACCCAATAATTATTTTTTGAAATAAGTAACTAAGTAATTTCTGTGTGTCTATGTGTCAATATATTTAACAACTTATCAGAAATGCAAAGAATATTCTCATATAAAATGCAGTCAGGTATTCAGTTACTCAAAGACCATATAAATGTACACATACACATACACACACAGCACACATGAGTTTTATAGCATTAGATACAATAAAGCAGTTAATAATAACATCTTAATATCTGTAACAATACCTTTGATGATTCAGAAGTCACAGGCAAGGCTTCACACATACAACAAGAGTCCCAAAGACTCCATCCAGTTATCACTGATTCTGCTGGTAATGGTTTGGGGAAGAATTCCTCTAAGAAAATAAATATACTTTACTGAAATAAAAATGTGAAGCCCTAATTCAAATTACATGCAGGGATATTTGAAATGCTATCTTCTCTTTCCTTCCAATAAAGCTAAACAAAATTTGTTATGCAAGAAGTGGGAGAAATTAATCTCACCTGCATCGTTATGTTTATTTTAATCATAGAACAAAATAGGTATTTACAAAATACTGGCAGATAAGAAGGTAATAAGCAGCAGAGTAGCAGGAGTATCAGGAGCAACTGCAATGGTCAAATCTATATTTTAAGTACCCACAACTGGCCAGGCACTGTGCTAGTGCAGTATACACATTATCACTAATGCCCAGAACCACCCAACAGCCACCTCACCTACACAAATGAGGAAAATAGGGTTCAAGGCCAAACAACTCTTCTTGGAGATTTGAAAGTAAGATAATGTTGATCATTACAGAATCTCCTCAAAGAAAGGAATAATAATAAGATCTCATTTGGCTGATGAGGAAACCAAGGAGCAAAAGATCTAAAGACTGAAAATCAAATCCTTTGACTCCCATTCACAAACATCCTTGTCTATCGATGCTAAATTAGTCCATGTGTTTTTAATTTCACCAAGATCCTGCCCTGTAATAAAAATTGCAATATTAAATTAAAATCCCACTCAGGTCACATTTATAAAGTTAAGTCTTGCTAATAATTATTTATCCTTGACAATACTACAACAGTTTGGAATGATGCCTCTCCATCTGTAACTTCCTCTCCAATAGTGATTTGTGATATGAATTCCCATCTAATTGATATTGCCCAGATTTTGGATACAATTTTTAGAATATGATTGCTTGCTTACTTTTTAACTGATTACCTATAAAAATTTCAAATTAAGGCAACCATAGTAGAAAAGAAAAATCAGGTTAAAATTAAAATGTCATTGACAGGAGACAAATGGCAAATTGGAGGAAAGCAGAACAAGATTAATATTGCTGGAAAATGGAGATTGGAAAATGAGAAATAGGGAGATCCAGTAGCTCTGCTACAGCTGGTGACATTTCCAGTCCTTGAACACCATCAAGCACCATGGGAGGCTACAAGAAGAGGCAACAGAGGAACCACAACAACAAAATACTATGTTAGCAACACATAGGACTGATTCTGTTAACTGTGTCCCTTGGTTTCCAGTGTATCTGACATTACTTTGAATGAGTCAAATATCAGTACTAGACAGGTTCCTGGCCACATTGTTTTTCCATTAGGCTTATTACTAAAACAGCTTTTCACAATGTCACCTAACACTTTGAAAATCTGTTCCTATATAACCATCTCATCTGGATTATGTCTTTCCTTTTCACCTGCCCACTCTCACCTTTGTTTTTTTAACACAAGAAAAGAGTACAAATTTTAATCATGTTCTAAAGCAGTGAGAGAAGCCACAATGACTCAATGAGTTAAGAAGAGAATAAAAATCTCGGTTTTGAAACACGGAATCCTGGTGTGTCACCATCATAGTATTTAACCTGGAGAAAACCACTACACATGTGTGTGCTGTGACATTCTTCCTGAAGCTTGAAGCTTTGATAGAAGTAATTATTTTTACATGACTGCAAAAGCTTAACTGTCATTTATATACACGGGACAGTGGATATCTGTGTATGATAAATTTAGAAAACATTAAGTGATAAATATTTGCTAATAATATCCTGAACTTACTTTTTATTTGAAATTTTTATTGGTTTATCATGATAACTATTTTAATGACAGTTCTAGGGAAAAAAAGACTTGGGACTTCAACACCAATTAAATTCATTACAAGTGGAAGAACTACTCCAAATAGCATTTTTTTTTTTCACTACAATATTGATTCCAAATAATTTGCCCAGAATAAGTCAGTACTAGTTCTGGTTACCATATTTAATCATGATTTCAGAGATATGTCAAAACATCAAAGGGATATCATTGCAAGCAATATGTCGGAAGAAAGAACTGGTACCAGAAAGTTTAAAGCCCTAATTTGTATTGTTTCCTGTCTGGTTACTGCTATCTTTGAAAAGTAATATAACTTCAGCTTTATGCATTTAATTTGGTACCCAGATATTTGCAGGCATAGGCAGTAGCAGATTCTACAGAACTGTATTTTAGGTGTCCCTCCAAGGAAGTTTTGTTTTCTTTCCCCCAAAAGAGCACGGACTGCTCACCAGATGTGGAACCCATATGGCACACAAACACAAGAGCCCTGGGACAGCAAGAATGGAGCTCAATAGGCAGGAGCACCCATTCTGAGATGATGGACAAATGTTCAGTTCTATTGGCTTTCTGAAAAAAATATATAAATCACTTTATTTTTAAACTAAAAAATAGGGCTTGGCCTGTCATTTTCTCCAATTCTTCTCTTTTTTTAGTTTGAAAGGAAATTTACCCATATGTAATTTATTACTTAGTCTGAATTCTGTCCTTTTCACATGTAATTCATGTTGAGGTTTAAAGAAAGAAAACTAAATCAGGAACAGATAGTAAGATTGCTTTAACTAGTAAAAAGTTAAATTTTGTTTGCTGTAACTCTGAAGGAACTGTTATAGTTCATCAGTCACTAGGACCCATATATTCTGTTTCTTGGTTATCTCTTCAATGTAATTCTTCCCCTCCAGGTGTCAGCCCTTTCTCCACAAACACATGCCTTACAGTCACAGCCTGCCACATGAGATCCTGTAACATGTTATGCACTATCAGAACTCTGTGTCTTTGCATATACAGTTCCCATCGTCTTGCATGTCTTTCCCGTCCTTCCCTAACTGGCAATTCCCTTTCATCCTTCAAAATATAGTCTCATGGAACATTTTCTCATGGAAATCTTGTTTGGCTTGCCTAGACAAAATTATGACTTTTTAATGCCTTTTAAAATGAGCCACTGCAAATAAATCCACCGATGTGTTTATTTTCTAAAGTAAAAGAACTAAAGATAATACTGATGGCAGTTGACATTTATAGAGAGTTCTATTTATGCCAGACACAATGTTAACTACTTTATGCAAATCTCATGGAGGGTTATAAACTTAATATATAAAAAGCTCTTACAAATTACAAAAATAATACTTCTGCATTATAGATGCTACAGAAATACAAAGAAAATAAAATTCTCACAATCCACCTGAGAGAGGATAAAGATGGTCATAAATTATTTGCTTCTCCTCCCCTTGGGAGGTACAGTCTAATTCTTTTCCCTTCATTCTGGGCTAGTCAATTAAGTTCCTTCATTCTGGCTAGTCAATTAAGTTCTAGAACTTTCAAGGCTGGGTGATAAAAAGTCTTACATTTGGCTGGGCGCAGTGGCTCACGCCTGTAATCCCAACACTTTGGGAGGCCGAGGCGGGTGGATCATCAGGGCAGGAGTTCGAGACCAGCCTAACCAACATGAAGAAACCCCATCTCTACTAAAAATACAAAAATTAGCCAGGCGTGATGGCATGTGCCTGTAATCTCAGCTACTCAGGAGGCTAAGGTAGGAGAATCGCTTGAACCTGCGAGGTGGAGGTTGCAGTGAGCCGAGATTGCGCCACTGCACTCCAGCCTGGGTGACAGAGCAAGATTCTGTCTCAAAAAAGAGTCTTACATTTTCTGCCAGTTCCCCCAGAACAATTTCTCTGGGTACCTTAACCTCCGTGTAAGAAGTCTGACTACCCTGAGACTGCCATGATGGAGAGGCCATGCGTAGGCACTGCAGCTGAGTCCGTCCTTCTACCTAGTCCCTACAAAGCCCAGACACGTGACTGAAATCATCTTGGATCCTCCCTCTATAAAGCTGAATATCCCCAAATAACCTTAGTAGGTGCCATGTAGAGCCAAAGAATTCCTCAGCTCAGCTCTGCCTGAATTCCTGACTCCACAGACCTGTGAGTTCTAATAAAATGCTGGCTTTAAGCCACTAAGTTTTGGGGTAATTTGCTATGCAGTAATAGATAACTGAAAAACCTACTACTTAGAAAACTATGATAATAATTGTGATGTATTTTCCAGTATTTCTTCTACTTTATATATCTAATCTCCCTCTACTTTCTTCACCCTTTTTTTATTACTTAACAGAGTTAGTTTCATGGTATATATGTAGTTTTGTTTTTCATGTGAATAAACTCTCTTCTATTAACATTACATGAATAACATTTCCACACCTCATTAAAAATACTCTTCAATAACTTAATTTTTAAGAACTATATCATGCATTACATCAATCTCACTGTAAAACATCTAGATTGTTCCTAATTTGTCATTATTACAAATAAAAACCAAAACAAAAATATTACAACATAAATCATATCACCATATTTGATTATATTCTTAATTATCTTAATTAATCTGAAATGAAATTACCAGAAAAAATATAAACCTTTTCAAGGTTTATTGCCAAAATGCTTTGACAAAATTCACTCTTCCAATAGTAATGTTTCTGAAGGAACATGTTACTGAGTTACACCCATCACTACTTACTATTTGATAATCTTTGATAATTTAAAGTGGTAAATTATATCTCAGCATTGTTTGGGGTGTTCTTACTACTAGGAAAAGTGAACATTTTTTTCATATGCTTATTAGCCAATACTATTTCTTCATCTGTAAAATGGCTGGCCACATTTTAAAAAACATTTTTTCTGTTGAATGATATTTTCCTTATCCATATGAACAAATTCTCCACATGTAATATATCTTTGTCTTATGGCAAATACTTTTCCTATTTTGTTTGCTTTTATCAAGGTGACTTGTTAACACAATAGATAAAATTTTTAGAGCTAATAATAATGGCTAAAATTTGTTGTGTTTTCTATATTATTGCCAAAGGGCAACTACCTGATATAAATTTTTGTATTCTAAAGACTTAATGAATTTGCTATTATGATTATCCCCTCTAATTTACAAATGAGGAAACTGTGCCTTAATGAGGTAGATAATTTCTACCAAGATCACTCAGTAAGTATCAGCAGAATTTAGTTCTAGAATCCTCTAATCTTTAGGTCCTTTCTCTAAACCACTAAGCCATACTATTATCAAATCTGGTGGCTTTCCAAATCCTTTGTGATTAATGTCATGGCTTTTAGGTTCTTCCTTATTCCAAAATAAACCCAACGTTTACCAAGTTTACCAATATTTTCTGGTAGTTTACTTTTGATTTTGGGTATTTTTAATTTTTTTTAATTTAAGAATATAGAAATTTGATCTTACTGTATTGCCCAGGTTGGTCTCAAACTCCAAGCCTCAAGAGGTCATCCTGCCTTGGCCTCCCAAAGTGCTGGGATTACAGATATGAGCCACTGCACCCAGTCTGGTTTTGGTTTTCTGATTTACCTTTTAATATAGCAATAATCACTCCCCCCATCAATTGTTCTTGGCCACATATTAAATATTATTTCTTTTCCCACTGGTTTGTGATACTGCCTTTATCAAATAAAAAAGTCACTAAAATACTCTTGCATCTGTTCCTAAACTATCTTGCAGCAATACAACATTATTGGTAATTATTTTTATGGGGGGGAGGGGACTAGTTGCTGAATTAAAATGTAAGAACCAAAACCCAAAAAGACTACTAGAAAATACTGATAAACATTATTGATGTATAATTGTATATATTGATATATAATATTGATAAGTATTATCATATGGGCTGACACAAGTCTTTTTCCCAACATTAATGTTTTTTAGGCTTTTTTGGCTGTTTTCAAGAATAACTTAATCAAATTATTTAAAAAATTATTCACTGACATTCTGATGAGCAATGAAGTTCATAAAATAAATTGAGAGGAAATTTTTAATGAACACCTACTATCTGCCAGGTGGAAAAATAACAATAAACAAAACATGGGATCCCTGCCTTCAGAGAGCTAAGGAGACAGATAAGTTAGGCAACATTTAAATTAATTGAATTATTTAAATTAGGGTGATCAGTGCAAGAGGATGGGCAGCACCAAAAAAAGACAGCTTACTTGGACTTGAAGGATGAGGTAACGCATACAGGTAGAGAAATGACCCAGTAAAAGAAAAGATCACTGTGGCCGCCTCCTTCTCCAGAAACCAACCAACCTCCAAACACCTGTCTATCACTAACTAAATTATTTTTAACACTCTTGTATAGTTATCAGGGGATTACATTTTTTCTGTGGGTTATTTACCCCGATCTAAAACAGGTATCCCTAACAAGGGTGCATTTCAGCAAACTCTTTGCTGTTGAGGATGCCCTGAACCTTCTCATCCTTTCCTGTCATGCTGTGTTCCTGCGAAAGAAGATGGAGCATGTGGCTGACAGATGGAAAGATGGCCAGTACATATGACCTCTGTGAGTGTCTCCTCTGGCCTCTTATCTGAGCATCGCCTGACATTCTTCAGTGATGAAAATCCTTCCTATCACCACTCTACAATTGTGTATAAAAGGACACCAATTATAATTTCAGCCATAGAAAGGTGACAAAATTAAGTATAATGTAAGAAAAGGATATTGCATATGAGAGATGTGAAAATAAATTTTAAAGTAAAGAGAACAAAATGGCCATTTCCTTGATTATTTTTCCTGTCACAGCAAACAGTGAAATTCTCCTGTGTAGCCAATGTTTAGAAAGAAATCTAGATCTTAAATGAACCCATACAAGCCATCTATAGAAGGGTGTGCCATAGAGGGGATTCTTGTAAAGATGACACTGAAGTTCTTCCAAAAATGAGAATCTTGGTATAAACAGGGCTAAGATTTTGAAGTAAATACAAACAACAATACAAAGTCTTTGCATGAATTTAAAAACTATATTTGTTGTTTGGATCAAGCCTCACTAGAGCAGAATATTTTTGCCTTTGGGGCTGAGCCCTGGGGAGTCTAAACATTTTATTCCTACATGAATCATCCATCAGTCATAATATATGGCTGGAAAATGGCAAATAAGATGAACTACATGTACTGGAGGGGAGTGCTCCAAAAGAAATTCCAGGGTATATTATTTATTCATAAAACAAAAACAAAGAATTATTTGTGCAAAAAATCAAAAATTATGAATCCGACTTTATGTGTATTTTCTGATAAATGTATGTACAGATGATTTGCTTATAAACAGGCAGAGCTGCACTTCTCATTCTAGAAGTGTAGTTTGACAATTACATTCTTTAATTTATATTTTCAAATAAGCCCTTCAATGTAGTGTGGTACAGTTGTTGAAAGCACAGACTCTGGAGTCAGGCAGAGCCAGGATAGAATCCAGGCTCCACTACTTATTAGTTATGTAACCCAGGCAAATACTTAACTTCTCTAAGCTTCTGTTCCTTCCTCTGTAAAACAGGAGCAAGGATAGTTCCTAGAACTGTAAGGTTTGAATGAGACAATGCATGTGAAGCATTTAAGCCTAGTTCTTGTCACTGGGAAAGAGCTCAATGGTGGTAGATTGGGTAGTAGTGGGGATCAATTATCTCATAATTTCAGTATAAACATCTTCTAAAGACTTCAGAATGATTTTACAAAGAACAGGGTAAAAATGGGAGTGGTGTGGTGAAACAAAAGTGGTAAGGGTTTCTAGCAAGCTTCATACATTTTTGACAAGATTAGAACAAGTTATAGACATGAGCAGCTATAGTCATCCTTCTTCTATGACTCTTGGCAAAAACTCTTATGTACAAGTTGTCACTCAAACTCTGTTGTCTTTGTTGCTTCAACAATAACATTACCTCTTCTATGAGTTTGATGAAGATAAAATAGATGCAAATGTTAAGATATTTTCTATATCTCAGATATTAAAATCAGATATGCAATATCTGAATCAGGTATTGAAATCAGATATTCAATATCTCAGATCTCTGAGGTATAAATTTGAAATAAAATTAGATGAAAAAGCCTCACTAACTATAAAGAATTATACATACATCAAACCAATATGTACACTGTATTGTGTGTTTCTTATAGGTCAGCCATATTCCAAGTGAAGAGAAAGCACGAATAAATCAGTTATAAAATGCCAGTCTAACAGTATGGGTATAGTTGTGGCAGAGTGAGATGGACACAAATAAGCCATGCTACAACTGATATGTCTTATTATAGGTGTATGTATAAGGGACTCTGGCATACTAAGAAACGAACCATTCACGTGTTAAGTAGGATATATATCCCTCATAAATTGAAAACTAGTTTTAAACAAAACTCTTCTTAACACTGAACAAAGTGTTTCAGACCCAACAGATGCTCAATATCTTTGCTGACTATAATTCTTATTATTTAACTTGCTTGTCCCTACTAACTAGATAATGGAAGCCGCACAACAGCACAGATCTGGTTTATCTTGTTCGCAGATTCAGCCTTGCTGCCAAAGCATGGCATCTGTTGTCCAACAGGTGGCTAGATAAATATTGATTGAATGAATGGATTTTATGTTCTGGTTACATAAGAAATCATCTCCATTTGGAGGTCATTTCATTAGCTCTCCTACAAAAGCAAAATGCTTTCGCTTCTAAACATTAGTCTATATTTTCTCTTTTTTCACTGAATGATTTTATCATGCTAATCAGAAATACACTCAATTATTCCTATACCCAATCAATATATGAATTATTCTTAAGGAATATTTAAATCAAGTGGGTGCCATTAAAAACTATCCTGGTCAGTAGAGAAGAGTGCTGATGATGTATGCCTTGGTTGATAAATTCATCATATTTAAATAGGCAGCTTTCCTCTAAAATGTTATGTTTATGAGATTACTGCTAATACACTTTTTTCTTTTCTTTTTCTCACTAAAGCTATAATCTCTTTAAAAAAGTAGGACCAAGAAGAAAACAAATCCATCAAATAGAAGTGACCTAAAAAAATTAAACAAAAATGTTACATACATATTAAAGTTTAATATAATTATCTTCCTTCTAGTCTCAAAACACCTTGATGTACTCTACATGTACAGATTTTATGTCTTTGTACTTTATGATGATTTTTCTATCAAAACCAAAGTTAACCAATACAAAACAAAAAATAGTGGGTATCATATATTCAATGAGACGGAAGACAAATTCTATATTTTTCAGTAAAAATTAGTAACAAGAAATGCCAAACCCAAATTTTTCCAATTTAATTCCCTACTTTTTTCTATTTAAAAATTATGAATCCAGAATGTTGCAAGGAAAACAAATTTTAAATACTTACTAATATATAAAACAAAACAGCAACACCAACCAAAACAGTTCCCTTACAAAAAGAAAAAAGGCTACACCATCCCTACGTGGACAAACTACTCAAAGGAATCTTTTGTATTCTCTAGTAAAACTACAATAAAGATTTTTTTTAATCACATGCGTGGATAACAATAGAAAGCTCCATGTGGAAGGGTGATAATCTATTAATTTTTAACACATATTTTTCCCCTGGAATAAGCTTTTTGGCAATTTTGTTTTGCTTATTTACAAAATCAGAAGATAAAAAAACAAGACTAGTATTCTTGCATTTTATGTTAGGAAAGACACCTGTTAAAAACATACGGTACAACCACTATGTAATTGCCCAGCTGTGGATTTCTTTTTCTGCACAGGACATGAAATGACATAAATTACTCTAGAAGAAATAGTTCCAGAATGTTTGTAAAATTACACTGCAACACAACACTGCAAGTCATAAGCTAGTACTGCTCCCACTGGACAGCCCTGAGTAAAGAAAGCGCTGAGGAGAGTCACATATTCCTCCTAAAGTATGTCTTTCTTTAGGAGACTTGGATCATTCGACTTTCATCACTTCAAGTATCAACACATTCTGGAGAAAGAAAACAGACAGACTTATCAGCTTCTACTCAGTACTCTTCCACTTCTTCCACCTGTCCACTTCTGCTGTGAGTCCTTTACCTCAAAAGTAAAGAATGATAAGAACAGAGGGAGATAACAAGGCACAGACCTTCCAGAGATCATGAAGAAATCCACGCACTAGCCCAACACTCCTGTCTAGTCTCAGGCACCCACTAATGTTAAGCTAACCTCTAGTACTCTCAGAATCCTTAAGTCAGAAATACTCTTAGGTATTCTGCAGCCGAAGTATAGGCTTCCTTCAGAAAAGCACACCTTTAAGCACATTAGACCTAAGCGCCCTGTGAATGGTCATACGCAAGATTGGTTTCTCCAAGGCTAATGCTAAAAATAAAAAAATAAAAAAATCAATTAGACAGTGTTATTTCCTTTTATTCTTAGGAACCCAGATGTTTAACAAAGAAAAAAAATCCTAGCACCACTGGGGTGGTTGCCATGGTACAAACAGCTAGAGGGAGTGGCTCAGGATGGAAGATTCAGTTAGTGTAGGGAAGCACAAACCATTCTTATTTCCCTTTTGGTCATTCAAGAATAACCAGAACGGTTGTATCCTCCTTGTTTTTCACAAAATGAAGACCCACCCGTATGTGCCTTCAATCACTGGCATAAGGTCTGTATTTGAAACTTTTTTGGTAAACCCATGAAATGGTAAGAACCAAAATTGTTAGCCTTAAACTTACTTTGCCTGATTACTAACTCTGGTTTCCAGCTGGAATAACATATTATATAATTGCTTCTAAGGCAAGGCCAGTTAAAAAGCACTGGTTTACATAGCCTATATATTCGACTCTCATTTTCTGATCAGATGCTTGGCACAGATTCACCTAACTCCAAATCTGGCGATATGCCTACCCTGGGCAAAGGAACAAAAGTTCATGGTGTTATTTTCTTTTTTCTATTTGTCTCTCTTTCATTATTCAAAAATACAATACTTTAATGTGACGGGGAGAAGAACAACATTAAAATAGCTATTCTGCAAGAAGAAATGAAACTGAGATGATATATGCTTATGGAGAACTGTGTAGGTCTCATAAGGGTCCAATTAAAAGCTTACTGAGGAGTAAAACTCAAGATAAAAATCTAATGTGAATGCCAAATTTATAGATATATCAAAGAAAAACAAATTAATGGGAAACACTGCATTTCAGTAATCCCAGTACTCATTAAAAAAAAAGTTATCAATTAAATGCAGAATCTAGGACTTACTTTTCTCACAGAGGCAATACTAAAAAAGCAGGACTCAGATACTCATACCAGCCTATAAAATCCTACTTGGTCCTGTATCCCTGAAAATGGCACAGTAGTAGTAGTGTACTGATAAATCCACATTACAAAAGAAATTGTATGCACATACAAAAAACCATATTTGTTTCAGTTTGGCTACTTACTGTCTAGCAGACAGCATGTGCTCAATACATTGTTGTTACATAGACTGAAACAGAATACTTAGGAAAAGGCTTTTCGGCTTTTCCCCTCCACTATTTGGAAGTGACACCTCTCTTGGCAAAGAACTTGAGGGCAGGAGCTTCCCTGGAGAGGAGAGAAGGTGATGGAGAGAAGATTTATATTTCTTGGAACTGGTAAAGTTTATTCATTCTTGCTGCATATAAATAATACAGCATCCCCCAGGTATTCTGAATAATTTTTAAAAATGGGGGTTGGGGGACAGAGGTTTTGTCAATTAAAGTGTCTAATCATATGAATGTCTGAGGACCCAACATGTTAGGCAGCTCAGATCTCTTTAATTCCTAATGTTCTTTATCTGGGACTTTTTTGATAAATTTCTTTGGAAAATTTAAAAATTCTAAAAATTTAGGGTTGTACTAAAATAAGTGAAATCTTCATACACTACTTCCAAATACCCAGAATCTGGTGATGTTTAAGAGCACAAGCATCAAGATAATTCATTATTTTGATCACTTCCTTAGCGGTCACAAAATGATCAGAATTACAAGGCTCACAACACGAACTCCTGTGATGAATAATGCAGCAAAAGGTGACCACAGTAATTGGAGTGCAGTTCGGCTACTGTCACAGAGACCCAAAATTACAGTGGCTTAAGCAAGATAGGAATGTATGTCTTACTTATACAAAGTGAAAATAGGTGGTCCTGGGCTGGTATGGTCTTTCCACCATCATGAGAGAAGCCATCGTTTGTTCAAACATCCCCAACACACAGCTTCCTCTATGATCCAAGATGGCCACTCCTGCTCCTGCCATTCTGGCTGCATTTTAGCATGCAGGAAGAAAGAGGATAAGGGAAGACATGTGCCTCCCTTTAAATGCACAGCCTGAACCTGGCCCACATCACATCTACATAGGTCTCATTTGCCAGAACCTGGTCTCGTCTAGTTGGAAGGGTAACTGGGAAGCACATTCATTACTTGGGGTGGCAATGTGCTATGTAAAAAGGTGAGAACAGGTGGTAAGAACATAAAGAAGCCTCTCTGTCTTAATAGCCACAACAAGATATCTCTCTGGACTCTTGTAACCCATGTAAACATTTAACAATTTATTGCAGGTGCCAATCTGTGGCAAGTAAATTCCACATTTATAACAAACTTCTCCAATTCCCACGAGCGGGAAGTTATGCCTGCAACTGCAAGTGTGAAAATGAAGATTCTACATTTGAGGACATACTCATGAATAAAGTATACAAAGTCCCTAGTCTCACTTATCTTATATTCTAGCAGAGAGAGATAAGTAAACAAAATAATGTCAATAAATGAGAAGTAAATATAAAACAAAAGTGGCTCCAAGCTGTTCAGGGAAGTTTTCCTTGAGGAGCCCACAACTGAGTTTTGATCTAAGCCAGCTAGGTGAAGAGAAAGTAGCAATTGTAAATGCTCTGAGATTCCCCATTTGTCAAGATCAAAGTTACCTCAGCTCTAGCTTTCTTTATGTAAGTCTTTTATGTGTGGAAGAGGGAATGAAAGTAGGAGCATGCATGTGTGTGCAAACATGTGTGTGCATACATGTGTGTGTATAAGGACACAAAGGGAAATCTATAACACTAACCCTGGAGTTAATACTGAACTACCAAGAATAATGTAGAACACTCTAAAGCCTGGGGCAATCTATGGACTGAGGAAGATAAAAAAGCTAATGGTTACAGAAGTTGAGAGGCACAGTAGAACCTTTGTATTCTGTGATAGTTAATACTGAGTGTCAACTTGATTGGATTGAAGGATGCAAAGTATTGATTCCAGGTGTGTCAGTGAGGATATTGCCAAAAGAGGTTAACATTTGAGTCAGTGAGTTGGGGAAGGCAGATCCACCCTTAATCTGGTGGCCACATCTAATCAGCTGCCAGCGAATATAAAGCAAGCAGAAAAACATTAAAAAGAGAGACGGGCCTAGCCTCTCAGCCTACATCTTTCTCCCATGCTGGAAGCTTCCTGCCCTCAAACACTGAACTCCAAGTTCTTCAGCTTTGGGACTCAGACTGGCTCTCCTTGCTCCTCCGCTTACAGACAGCCTATTGTGGGACCTTGTGATCATGTAAGTTAATACTAAAGTGGAGTTTATTAAGTATATATAAGGGTATATATATATACACACATATATGACATATTTATTAGGATATATACCACACATATATAGATCCCATTCGTTCTGTCCCTGTAAGAGAACCTTGACTAATACATATTCAAAAGCTATTTTTCTTAGTTGTTTTAAAGTGCTTCTTGTTATATAAAGTTAACTAACTTTGAGTATACTGTTCTAACTAAATTGCAGTTCAAAATGAATAATCAGCAGTTATGAATCAAATGTCTGGCTTTTTTTATCAAAATGAGTTCCATGCAAAATAGGTTTAAAACTAGGCAAATACAGTAATTAAATATTTATATATTTATATTGCTTTAAAAATAATAATTACGGGGTTATTTTAACTAGGATAATCTGTCATGATTTCTAACTATTTAAAGTCACTATTTTAATACTTCTTATTTTTTGAGATGGAGTTTCGCTCTTGTTGCCCAGGCTGGAGTGCAATAGCGAGATCTTGGCTCATGGCAACCTCTGTCTCCTGAGTTCAAGTGATTTTCCTGCCTCAGCCTCCCAGGTAGCTGCGATTACAGGCATGTGCCACCACGCCCAGCTAATTTTGCATTTTTTAGTAGAGACGGGATTTCTCCACGTTGGTCAGGCTGGTCTCGAACTCCCGACCTCAGGTGATCCCAGCCTCCCAAAGTGCTGGGATTACAGGCATGAGGCACCATGCTCAGCCTTCGTTTTAACACTTGAAATATTATGCTACTTATATTTCACTATATAGACCCAAGCTAAATTAAGACATTCTTGAGCTATTCAGCAATCCACTCATAAAAATCTTCCTAACTTAAGATCTCATAGTGTCAGCCTAAAAGGTCATTCCCAAAGCATCCCTCAGTCCTAGGCTAGATTGGGGGAAAGTTCAGTGTTGCTGAAACAATCATGATATATTGTCAGGATATTCAAGTAGTCACAAAGGTATCTGATAAAAGATCACCCTCCTTAACTTACGAAAGGTGCTACAATGGGTTGACTACAACAACTGAACAACTTTTTGTCATACTCATGGCCAGCGAAGGCAAACTGCCGCTTAGGTACCATGTTTTTGCTCCAATGGTTTTGCCAACACAGCAGAACCAGAAAGATATGAAGTCAGACCCAGGTCTGTGGGAATTTTCATCTACCTCTTACCTTCAAAAATCCCATTTCATTGATCTAAGATTGATCGTAACACACACCATTATTTTATGTGCTCCCAAGCTAGAAAAAAAGTTTCAACTAAAATATGCTACCAATTTCAGGATGTACCCAAATTTCAGAAATGTGAAAAAATGAACATATCAGAATCAATGAAAAATGGTAGGTAGTATTCTTCTAGCAAAATCTGCCCCTTTTGTTTACAGAATGGAAAGTGACCTTGACTATTTTCAACTTAATCCTCAAAAAAGGAAGGTTGCCTGTATTATATCACCATTTCATTGATTCCAACCTCTTTTTGCATACAACTATTAAATACAAATGACCAAAGGGGCAACTAATACTTTCCCATTTGATGTTTGTCCAAAAATATTTAAAACATTTCATTCAAAACAACTTCTGATTACTGTTTGGATCTCCAAAATATCTACAGAAAACAAAACAAAACAAAAACCTCTTCCCAGCTCTGGTTCTGAACAAGTTAAGAAATAAAGCAAAGCTTGAAAAAGACATGCAATCAGGCATCCAGAAGTGGCTGCCTATGCCACAGGGCAGTGGTCGATGGCTTCTGCTATGCAGTGCCTTGAGTTTGACTTCTTAGAAACAGTTTGAGGTGAAGAAAAGAACATTGGATGGACCTCTCCAAGATGGTCAACTAGACACAACCAGGAGGAACATCTCCCACCAAGGGACTAGGACATCAAGAAGACTGGCACGCTTCTAGCAGATCTTCAGAGGGAAAGCATTGAGAGCAGAAAGATGGAAGACACAGATGCTAGACTAAAGGGGAAGGAAGCTTGGAATGCTGTACAGTACTACCATGCACCAGGACTTATTTCTAGACCCCAACAACTCCTGCAGAAGGGGTGACTTGAATAGGCAAGGAGCAACCTGCTCTCACCATAGGCTTCTGGAATCTTGGCAGGAGGAGACCCCTCAACCACCAAAGACAAATGAGTTGGCAGAGAGAGATGCTCAGAGAAGTACTAGGGGCAGAATTCCAGCCAGTGCAAAGCCGAGAGGGTTTGGTGTGGTGGCAACTCTAGTGGAGCATGGACAGAGATACCCATCCCCTAGACTCAAGTTGCTGCCATAGGAGACTTTAGCCCTCAAGAGAACTGTCAGACCTGAACTCTGCAAGGCAGTCTTCCCTATGAGACAGGGCCAGTTCAATCCAAGCACCCTTCA
This sequence comes from Theropithecus gelada, assembly GCF_003255815.1. Classification (NCBI taxonomy): domain Eukaryota; kingdom Metazoa; phylum Chordata; class Mammalia; order Primates; family Cercopithecidae; genus Theropithecus; species Theropithecus gelada. The sequence goes on along the minus strand of NC_037672.1, from coordinate 88,685,886 downwards.
GTGTGCTGGCCTCTCCCAGCCTGGCTGTGCCTGTTTGCAGTGCAGCCCCCAGGTACCTCCTGGGGGCCCACATCATAGCTCCTGTGCTGGTGGACCATACCTGACCAGCAGAGTGCTCCAGTACAGTAGCCCTGTGGACATATACCAGCCCGCTCATATCCTCCCACCACTGCAGCCTCCCACGTACCACTTTGCTGGCACACACCTAGCCAGGACCACCCCACGTTGCTTTGCCAGCACATGTGTATACAGGCAAACCTTGCCTTCCTTCCCATGCCAGCATGTATGTGTGTGTGCACCCTGTCATGCCATTGCTGCCAGTGAAAGTTCACTCCCTCCCCCTCCCCCTGCTGCACCACCATTGTTGTCTGAGCATTAGTGGACACTGAGCTTACCAGCCCCACTTCTGCCAGCACCCCACTCCTGTGCCAACACTGTGGTGGCTTTGAAACGAGGCATGGAAAACAGTGGACATGCCTCCACTCTGAGTGGCACCACCACCTGCATGGACATGCACAGAGGACATACACAGTCCTATGCCCACCAGTACCCCAACCCCATGATAACACCATCACTAGTGCAAAAGGGCACAATTGCTGGACAGGGGCTCCCAGCCTCCACGAGCTGTGCTGCCATTGCTGCAGCTGTGAATGCCGAAACAGAGGCTGGCACCCCAGCACCCACTAGCATCCTGCCACAGCCGACAAGCATGCAGTCTGCTGCACTGCTGCTGCCAGTGCTGGTACTATGTGCAAACAAAAATGAATCCTGCTGCACCAGCCTATGAAATGCTTTGGCTGGCACCAACCATCCGAGTGTTGTGACCAGCAGTATGGGAGCACCTCAGTCCCCTAAGTGCAACAGGTTCCTAACCTTGAGGAGCCAGAGAACAAAGCCAGTGCCAATACCAGTTACCCAGTGTTAGAGCACACAGGTTTGGACTCCTGAGTGGAGTCCTGGCTCCCTAAAAATCTTCCAGAAATGAAGCCAGTTGACTGAACTCACCTTATACCAAAAATAAACCCCCAAGGTCACCAAATAGGATAAAAGAGGAAAAAAAATCCAAAGGACAGCAACTTCAAGACTGAAGGAACATCAGCCCACAAAGATGAGAAAGAACCAGTGCAAGAACTCTGACAACTCAAAAAGCCAGTGTCTTCTTTCCTCCAAATGACTGCACTAGCTGGAGAGCAAACGTTCTTCACTAGAGTGAGATGGCTGAAATAAAAGAAATGGAATTCACAATATGAATAGAAATAAAGATCAGCAAGATTCAAGAGAAGGCTGAAACTCAATCTAAAGAAGCTAAGAATCACAATAAAATGATACAGGAGCTGACAGACAAAATAGCCAGTATAAAAAAGAATGTAGTCAATCTGGTAGAGCTGAAAAGCCTACTACAAGAATTTCATAATGTAATATCACAAGTACTAACAGAAGAATATAACAAGTTGAGGAAAGAATCTCAAAGCTTGAAGACAGGCTTTCTGAAATAAGCCAGCCAGACAAGGATAAAGAAAAAAGAATGAAGAAACATAAATAAAACCTCTGAGAAATATGGAACTATGTAAAGAGGCCAAATCTATGACTCATTGGTGTTGCAGAGATGGGGATAATGGAAGCAACTTGAAAAACATATTTTAGGATATCCTCCATGAGAACTTCCTCAACCTTGCTAGAGAGGCCAATGTTCAAATTCAGGAACTGCAAAGAGCCCCAGGAAAATACTTTACAAGAAGATCATCCCCAAAACACATAATTATCAGATTCTCCAAGTCAAAATGAAAGACAAAATATTAAGGCAGCTAGAGAGAAAGTACAGGTCACCTATACAGGGAAGCCCAACAGACTAACAGCAGACCTCTCAGCAGAAACCCTACAAGCTAGAAGAGATTGGAGGCCTATATTCAACCTTTGTGAAGAAAAGAAATTCCAACCAAGAGTTTCATATCTGGCCAAATTAAGTTTTATAAGCAAAGAAGAAATAACATCCTTTTCAGATAAGCAAATGCTGACAGAATTAGTAATTACCAGACCTGCCTTACAAGAACATCCGAAATACTAAATATGAAAAGGAAAGACTGTTACCCACCACTACAAAAACACAGTTAAGTACACAGACTAGTGATGCTGTAAAGCAACTATACAAACAAGTTGGCATAATGACCACCTATCAACATGAAGACAGGATTAAATCCATACATATCAATTTTAACCTTGCAAGTACATGAGCTAAATGTCTCAATCAAAAGGCACAAAGTGGCAAGCTGGAAAAAAAAAAAAAAAGAACCAATGGTATGCTGTCTTCAAGAGACTCATCTCACATGCGATGACACCCATAGGCACAAAATAAAGGGATGGGGAAAAATCTACCAAGCAAATGGAAAGCAGAAAAAAGCAAAAGTTTCAATCCTAATTTCAGACACAACAGACTTCATTTGTTTGTTTGTTTTTAGTATTTTCTGTTTTTTCATTTTTAAATTTATTTACAACTTCACTCAATGAAGAGACATAACAGACTTTAAACCAACAAAGATCAAAAAAGACAAAGAAGGACACTACGTAATAGAAAAGGGTTGAACTCAACGAGAAAATCTAACTATCCTAAATATATATGCACCCAACACAGGAGCACTCAGATTCCTAAAACAACATCTTAAAGACCTTCAAAGAGACTTAGACTCCCACACAATAATAGTGGGAGACTTCGACACTCCACTGACAGTATTAGACCAATGATTGAGGCAGGAAATTAACAAAGATATTCAGGACCTGAACTCAACACTGGACCAAATGAACCTGATTGACATATACAGAACTCTCCTCACCAAAACAACAGAATATACATTCTACTCATCACCATATGGCACATACACTAAAACTGACCACACCATTGAATATAAAACAATCCTGAGTAAATGCAAAAGAACTAAAATCATACCAACCACTCTCTTGGACCACAGTATAATAAAAGTTGAATTCAAGACCAAGAAAATCACTGGAAACCATACAATTACATGGAAATTAAACAACATGCTCCTGAAAGACTTTGGGATAATTAATGAAATTTGAAACTAATGAGAATAAAGATACAACATACCAGAATCTCTGGGACACAGCTAAAGCAGTGTTAAGAGGGAAATTTATAGCACTAAATGTCCACATCAAAAAGTTAGAAAGATCTCAAATGAACAACCTAACATCACAACTAAAAGAACTAGAGAAGCAAGAGCAAACCAACTCCAAAGCTAGCAGAAGACAAGAAATAAGCAAAATCAGAGCTGAACTGAAGGAGACTGAGATGTGAAAAACCATTCAAAAGATCAACCAACCCAAGAGTTAGGGTTTTTTTGAAAAAAATGAGAAGATAGATAGACCAATAGCTAGACTAATAAAGAAAAAAAGAGAGACATACAAATACACACAGTTAGAAAGAACAAAGGGGATATTACCACTCACCCCACAGAAAATCGAATAACAATCAGAGAATACTATGAACACCTCTATGTACACAAACTAGAAAATCTAGAAGAAATGGAAAAACTCCTGGACACATACACCCTCCCAAGACTCAATCAGGAAGAAACTGAATCCCTGAATAGACCAATTACAAGCTCCAAAATGGAATCAGTAACAAATAGCCTACCAACCAAACAAAAGCCCGGGACCAGATGAATTAACAGCTGAATTCTACCAGATGTACAAGAAGAGCTCTTACAATTGCTACTGAAACTATGCAAAAAATTGAAAACGAGGGACTCTTCCCCATCTCAATCCATGAGGCCGGCATTATCCTGATACAAAAACCTGGTAGAGACATCAAAAAAGGGGAAAACTTCAGGCTAATATCCTTCATGAACATCGATGCAAAAATGCTCAACAAAATACTAGCAAACTGAATCCAGAATCACATCAAAAAGCTAATACACCATGATCAAGTAAACTTTATCCATGGAGAACAAGGTTGGTTTAACATATGTAAATCAATAAACATGATTCATTGTGTAAACAGAACCAAAGGAAAAAAACAACATGATCATCTCAATAGATGTAGAAAAGGCTTTCAAAAAATTCAACATCCCTTCACATTAAAAACACTCAACAAACTAGGTATTGAAGGAATATACCTCACACAAACTAGGTATTGCAGGAATATACCTCACACAAACTAGGTATTGAAGGAATATACCTCAAAATAGTAAGGACCATCTATGACAAATCATAGCTAACGTCATACTGAATGTGAAAACTGCCACAAGACAAGGGGGCCCTCTCTCACAACTCCTATTCAACATAGTATTGGAAGTCCTGGCCAGAGCAATTAGGCAAGAGAAAGAAATAAAAGACATCCAAATAGGAAGACAGGAAGTCAAAATATCTCTGTTTGCAGATAACATAATCCTGTATCTGGAAAACTCTATAGTCTTGGCCTCCAAAGCTCCTCATGCTGATAAACTTCAGCAAAGTCTCAGAATTCAAAATCAGTGTACAAAAATCACTATCATTCCTATACACCAACAATAGCCAAGTGGAGAACCAAATCAGAAATGTAATCCTATTTACCATTGCCACAAAAAGTATAAAACAGCTAGAAATATAGCTAACAGGGAGGGGAAAGATCTCTACAGTGAAAATTACAAAACACTGCTCAAAAAAAAAAAAAAATCAGAGATGGCACTACGAAAAAAAAAAATGCTCATGGATAGGAAGAATCAGTATCATTAAAACAGCTATACTGCCCAAAGCAATGTACAGATTCAATGCTATTTCTACCAAAATAGCAATGACATTCTTCCCAAAACTAGAAAACACTATTTTAAAATTCATATGGAACAACAACAAAAAAACCCGAATAGCCAAGGGAATCCTAAGCAAAAAGAACAAAGCTAGACACATCACACTATCCAACTTTAAACTATACTATAAGGCTACAGTAACCAAAACAGCATGGTACTAGTACAAAAACAGACACATAGACCAATGGAACAGAATAGAGAGCCCAGAAATAAGGCTGCACACCGTGACCACCTAATCTTTGACAAAGCTGACAAAAACAAGCAATGGAGAAAGAACTCTGTATTCAATAGATGGTGCTGGAATAACAGGCTAGCAGAAGATTGAAAGTGGACCTTTTCCTTATACCATACATAAAAATCAACTCAAGGTGGATTAAGAACTTCATTAAGTAAATGTAAAACCTAAAACTATAAAAACCCTGGAAAATAACCTAGGCAACATCAGCCTGGTCATAGGAACTGGCAAAGACTTCATGATGAAGTTGCCAAAAGCAAGTTTAACAAAATAAAAAATTGATAAATGGGATCTAACTAAACAAAAGAGCTCTGCACAGTAGAAGAAACTATCAACAGAGCAAACATACAACCTATAGAATGGAAAAAAATATTTGCAAACTATGCATCTGACAAAGGTCCAACATCTATAAGGCACTTAAAAAATTTACAAACAAAAACCACCATTAAAAAGTAAGTGGGCAAAGGTTGAATACTAAGAATGAGAAATTTTTTAAAAATTGAGTAAAGGACGTGAACAGACACTTTTCAGAAGAAGACATACATGTGGTCAAAAAGCATATAAAAAATGAGCTCAAAATCAGTGATCATTAGAGAAATGCAAATCAAAACCACAGTGAGATAATCTCATAACAGTCAAAATGGCTATTACTAAAATGTCCAAAAATAGGTGCTAGTGAGTTTGTGCAGAAAACGGAACACTTAAAAACTGTAGGTGGGAGTGTAAATTAGTTCACGCAGTGTGGAGATTCCTCAAAGAGCTAAAAACAGAATTACCATTCCACCTAGGAATCTCATTACTAGGTATGTACCCCAAAAAATATAAATTGTTCTATCATAAAGACACATGCACATGTATGTTCACTGCAGCACTATTCACAATAGCAAAGACATGGAATCAACCTAAAGCCCATCAATGAAAGACTGGATAAAGAAAATGTGATACATATGCACCATGGAATACTACGCAGCCATAAAAAAATAACAAGATTGTATCCTTTGCAGGAACATGGATGGAGCTGGAGGTCATTATCCTTGACAAATTAACATAGAAACAGAAAACCAAATACCACATGTTCTCACTTATAAGTTGGAGCTAAATGATGAGAACACATGGACAAATAGAGGGGGACAACACACACTGGGGGCCTACCTGAGGGTGGAGGTGGGAGGAGGGAAAGGATCAGAAAAAATAACTGTTGGGTACCAGGTTGAATGACTGATATGGTTTGGCTCTGTGTCCTCATCCAAATCTCACCTTGAATTGTAATCCCCATAATCCTCATGTGTCAAAAGCAGGACCAGGTGGAGGTAATTGGATCATGGGGCTGGTTTCCCCCATGCTGTTCTCATGATAATTAGTGAATCTCACAAGAGCTGATGGTTTTATAAGTGCCTGGCATTTCCCCTGACTGCACTCACTCCATTCTGCCACCCTGCGAAGAAAGTGCCTGCTTCTCCTTTGCCTTCCGTCATGATTGTAAGTTGCCTGAGGCCTCCCCAGCCAATGTGAAAGAACTGTTAGTCAATTAAACCTTTTTCCTTTATAAATTATCCAGTCTCAAGTATTTCTTCATAGCAGTGTGAGAAGGGACTAATATTCTGATGATATAATCTGTAAAACAAACCTCCATGACATGAGTTTCTCTATGTAACAAACCTACACATGTATCCCTGAACCTAAAAGTTTAACACACACACACACACACACACACACACACACACGAGGTCAAATACCACCTTTAATCCAGATAGAGAGGCAGAGTTGAGCCTCTTCTTATTCAATCATTCCAAATTTACCAATCAGATAAAACATCCCTCTCACTAAAAGAGGGTCAGAGAAAGGCAAAGACCATGGCTAGGAAAACTCTTCTTGATGGAAATCAGGAGTGGGAGAATGTTGTTTTATTCTAATAAAAAAGAGTTTTGGCCGGGCGCGGTGGCTCAAGCCTGTAATCCCAGCACTTTGGGAGGCCGAGACGGGCGGATCACAAGGTCAGGAGATCGAGACCATCCTGGCTAACATGGTGAAACCCCGTCTCTACTAAAAATACAAAAAACTAGCCGGGCGAGGTGGCGGGCGCCTGTAGTCCCAGCTACTCGGGAGGCTGAGGCAGGAGAATGGCGTAAAAACCCGGGAGGCGGAGCTTGCAGTGAGCTGAGATCCGGCCACTGCACTCCAGCCTGGGTGACAGAGCGAGACTCCGTCTCAAAAAAAAAAAAAAAAAAAAAAAAGAGTTTTGATGTTGGGTTTTTGTGTGTGTGTGTGTGTGTGTGTGTGTGTGTTGGATACATATTGCAAAAAAACATGCTCCACAATTTTTCTTCCCAGGAAAAACTTTATCAAAATATCTCCCTAATCTGTAAAGAGTACCCAACTCTGCCTTTGGAGATTACAATTTTTGCCTCTTTCCTTACTCTTCATTCAAATGATATCATACTGGGTTTTTTTGTTTTGTTTTTTTTTTTTTAGATTTAAAAATCTCTTTGTGTCTGGAATTCATTAGTCCAATACAATCTTTTCTGCATTATGCATGTTCTCTTCTTTAAAAAAAAAAATACTCACGGGTACAGCTTATTATAGCAAAAAAGATACAAAACAGGATCAATAAAGAAAAAATAATCCCTCCCTACATGTTACGAGATAGGGTTGGCTGCAAGAGAAACTTAGTAAGATTTAGGAAGTAGAAGGAAGGCTCAGCAGATGATGTTCATCATTGATCAAGGGCCATAAACGAAAGACTTGAAGGTGTTAGTGGTTTCCAAGTCATCCTCACTTGTTCTCACTCCACCTCCAGCCCATCTTCCTGACTGCCAACATTGATAGCATCAAGTCTTCTCAATGACTTTTATAGAATTTATTTTTTATTTCAATAGGCTTTGGGGAAACAAATGGTATTCGGTTACATTAATAAGTTATTTGCCAGTGATTTCTGAGATTTTGGTGTACCCATCACCTAAGCAGTGTAACTGTAACCAATGTGTAGTCTTTTATCCTCCATCACACATACATTCCCCCAAGTCCCCAAAGTCCACTGTATCATTCTTATGTCTTTGTGTCTTCATAGCCCAGCTCCCACTTTCGAGTGAGAACATAAGATGTTTGGTTTTCCATTCCTGAGTTACTTCACTTGGAATCAATGTCTCTAATTCCGTCAAGGTTGCTGCAAATGCCATTATTTCATTTCTTTTTATGGCTAAGTAGTATTCCATGGTATGTATGTGTATATGTGTGTGTGTGTGTGTATATATATGTGTGTGTGTGTGTGTATATATATATCTTTCTCACATTTGCTTTATTCACCCATTGATTGATGGGCATTTGGGCTGGTTCCATACTTTTACAATTGCAAATTGTGCTGCTATAAACATGCATGTGTATGCAAGTATGTTTTTTATATAATGACTTACTTTCCTCTGGGTAGATACCTATCAGTGGGATTGCTGGATCAAATGATAGATCTACTTTTAGTTCTTTAAGGAATCTCCACGCTGTTTTCTATAGTGGTTGTACTAGTTTACATTCTCAATAACAGTATAAAAGTGTTCCCTTTTCACCACATCCACACCAATATCTATTTTTAAAAATTTTTTTGTTATGGCCATTCTTGCAGGAGTAAGATGGTGTCACATTGTGGTTTTCATAGGCATTTCCCTGATAATTAGTAATGTTGAGCATTTTTCCATATGCTTGCCAGCCATTTGTATATCTTCTTTTGAGAGTTGTCTATTCATGTCCTTAGCCCACTTTTTGGTGGAATTGTTTGTTTTCTTCCACTGATTTGTTTCAGTTCCGTGTAGATTCTGGATACTAGTCCTTGGTCAGATGTATAGATTGTAAAGATTTTCTCCCACTCTGTGGGTTGTCTATTAACCCTGCTGATTATTTCTTTTGTTGTGCAGAAGCTTTTTAGTTTAATTATGTCCCATCTATTTATCTTTGTTTTTGTTGCATTTGATTTTGGATTCTTGGTCATGAAGTCTTTGCCTAAGCCAATGTCTAGAAGGTTTTTCCAATGTTATCTTCTAGAATCTTTATGGCTTCAGGTCATAGATGTAAGTCTTTGACCCATCTTGAGTTGATTTTTGTATAAGCTGAGAAATGAGGATCCAGTTTCATTCTTCTACCTGTGGCTTTCCAATTATCCCAGCACCAGTTGTTGAATAGGGTGTCTTTTCCCCACTTTGTGTTTCTGTTTGCATTTTCAAAGATCAGTTGGCTGTAAGTATTCTGGCTTTCTTTCTGGGTTCTCTACTCTGTTCCATTGGTCTATGTACCTATTTTTATACCAGAATCATGCTGTTTTGGTGGCTATGGACTTATAGTATAGTTCAAATTCGGGTAATGTGATGCCCCCAGATTTGCTCTTTTTGCTTAGTCTTGCTTTGGCTATGCGGACTCTTTTTTGGTTCCATATGAATTTTAGAATTGTTTTTTCTAGTTCTGTGAAGAACGATAGTGGTATTTTGACAGAAATTGCACTGAATTTGTAAATTGGTTTTGGCAGTATGGTCATTTTCACAATATTGATTCTACTCATCCATGAGCATCGGATGTCTTTCCATTTGTTTGTATCATCTATTTAGTGTTTTGTAGTTTACCTTATAGAGGTCTTTCACCTCCTTGGTTAGGTATATAACCAAGTATTTTATTTTTTTGCAGCTATTATTATTATTATTATTTTTTTTTTTTTTTTTTTTTTTTGAGACGGAGTCTCGCTCTGTCGCCCAGGCTGGAGTGCAGTGGCCGGATCTCAGCTCACTGCAAGCTCCGCCTCCCAGGTTCACGCCATTCTCCTGCCTCAGCCTCCTGAGTAGCTGGGACTACAGGCGCCCGCCACCTCGCCCGGCTAGTTTTTTGTATTTTTTTAGTGGAGACAGGGTTTCACCGTGTTAGCCAGGATGGTCTCGATCTCCCGACCTCGTGATCCGCCCGTCTCGGGGGTTGAGTTCTTGATTTGATTCTCAGCTTGGTCGCTGCTGGTATATAGCAGAATATATAGTGCTGTGTAGATTTGTGTGCATTAATTTCATATCCTGAAACTTTGCTGAATTCATTTACCAGTTTTAGGAGTTTTTTGGATGAATCTTTAGGGTTTTCTAGGTATATGATCATATCATCAGCAAACAACAAGAGTTCAACTTCCTCTGTACTGATTTGGATGCCCTTTATTTCCTTCTCTTGGGGGAGTGCTCTGGCTAGGACTCCCAGTACTATGTTGAACAAAAGTGATGAGAGTGGGCATCCTTGTCTTGTTCCAGTTCTCAGGAGGAATGCTTTCAACTTTTCCCCATTAAGTATAATGTTAGCAGTGAGTTTATCATGGACAACTTTTATTACCTTAAGGTATGTCCCTTCTATGCTGACTTTGCGGAGGGTTTTAATCATAAAGGGATGCTGGATTTTGTCCAATGCTTTTTCTGCATCTATTGAGATGATCATGTGATTTTTGTTTTTAATTCTGTTTTTGTGGTGTATCACATTTATTGACCTGTGAAAGTTAAACCATCCCTCCATCCCTGGTATGACACCCAACTGATCATGGTGGATGATCTTTTTGACATGCTGGTTGACTCAGTCCACTAGTATCTTGTTGAGGATTTTTGCATATATGTTCATCAGGGATATTGGTCTGTAGTTTTCTTTTTTGGTTATATCTTTTCCTGGTTTTGACATCACGGTGATACTGGCTTCACAGAATGATTTAGCGGGGATTCCCGCTTTCCTTATTGTGTGGAATAGCATCAATAGGATTGATACCAATTCTTCTTTGAATGTCTGATAAAATTCAGCTGTGAATCCATCTGGTCCTGGACTTCTTTCTGTTGGCAATTTTTTATTGCCATTTCAATCTTCCTGCTTGTTGTTGGTCTGTTCAGAGTTTCTATATCTTCCTGGTTTAATCTAGAAGGGCTGTATATTTCCAAGAATTTATCCATCTCCTCTATGTTTTCTAGTTTATGCATGTAAAGGTGTTCACAGCAGCCTTGAACGATCTTTTGTATTTCTGTGGTATCAGTAGTAATATCTCCCATTTCATTTCTAATTGAACTTATTTGGATCTTCTCTCTTCTTTTCTTTGTTAATGTCGCTAATATTCTATCAATTTTGTTTATCTTTCCAAAGAACCAGCTTTTTGTTTCATTTATCTTTTGTGTTTTTGTTTGTTTGCTTGTTGGTTTCAATTTCATTTAGTTCTGCTCTGATCTTTGTTGTCTTTTCCTCTGCTGGGTTTGGGTTTGGTGTGTTCTTGTTTCTGTAGTTTCTTGAGATGTGACCTTAGGTTATCTATTTGCGCTATTTCAGACTTTTTGATGTAGGCATTTAATGCTATGAACTTTACTCTTAGCACCTTTTGCTGTATCCCAGAGTTTTTGATAGGTTATGTCACCATTATTGTTCAGTTTAAAGACTTTTAATTAGCATCTTGATTTCATTGTTGACCCAAAGATTGATTATTCAGGAGCAGGTTATTTAATTTCCATATATTTAAATGGTTTTGAGGTTCCTTGTGGAGTTGATTTCCAATTTTATTCCACTGCGGTCTGAGAGAGTATTTACTATAATTTATATTTTCTTACATTTACTGAGACTTGTTTTGTGGCCTATCATATAGTCTATCTTGGAGAACATTCCATGTGCTGATGAATAGAATGCTTATTCTGCAGTTGTTGGATAGAATGTTCTGTAAATATCTGTTAAGTCCATTTGGTGTAGGGTACAATTTAAGTCCATTGTTTCTTTGTTGACTTTCTGTCTTGATGATCTATCTACTGCTCTCAGTGGAGTATTAAAAGTCCTCCACTCTTGCTGTGTTGCCATCTGTCTAATTTCTTAGGTCTAGCAGTAACTGTTTTACAAATTTGGGAGCTCCAGTGTCAGGTGCATATATATTCAGGATTGTGATATTTTCCTTTTAGATTAGTCCTCTTATCATTATATAATGTCCCTCTTTGTTTTTTTAACTGCTATTGCTTTAAGGTTTGTTTTGCCTGATATAAGAATAGCTATTCCTGCTCACTTTTGGTGTCCATTTGCATGGAATATCTTTTTCCACCCCTTTACCTTAAGTTTATGTGAGTCCTTATGTGTTAGGTGAGTCTCCTGAAGACAGCAGAAACTTGGTTGGTGAATTCTTTTTTTTTTTTTTTTTTTTGGTTGGTGAATTCTTATCCATTCTGCCATTCTGTATCTTTTAAGTGGATCACTTAGGCCATTTTCATTCAAAGTTAGTATTAAGGTGTGAGGTACTATTCTATTCATCACGCTATTTGTTGCCTGAATGTCTTTTTTTGTTTTGTTTTGTTCTTTGTTTTTTGTTTTTTGTTTTTTTCATTGTGTTATTGTTATATAGGTCCTGTGAGATTTATGCTTTAAGGAGGTTCTATTTTGGTGTATTGCAAGAATTTGTTTCAAGATTTAGAGCTCCTTTCAGCAGTCTTGTAGTGCTGGCTTGCTAGTGGTGAATTCTCTCAGCATTCGTTTGTCTGGAAAAGACTGTATCTTTCCTTCATTTATGAAGCTTAGTTTTGCTGGATACAAAATTCTTGGCTGATAATTATTATTTTTTTTTATGTGGGCTAAAAATAGAACCCCAATCCCTTCTAGCTTGTTGGATTTCTGCTGAGAAATCTGCTGTTCCTCTGATAGGTTTTCCTTTATACGTTACCTGATGCTTTCGCTTCAGAGCTCTTAAGATTCTTTACTTTGTCTTGATTTTAGATAACCTAATGACTATGTGCCTAGGCAATTATCTTTTTGTGATGAATTTCCCAGATGTTCTTTAAGCCTCTGGTGTTCGGATGTCTAGATCTCTAGCAAGGCTGGGAAGTTTTCCTCAATTACTCCCTCAAATATGGTTTCCAAACTTTTAGATTTTTCTTCTTCCTTAGGAAAAACAATTATCTTAGGTTTCGATGCTTAACATACTCCCAAGTTTCTTGGAAGCTTTGTTCATTTTTTTTTTAATTCTCTTTTATTTGTCTTTGATGGATTGGGTTAATTAGAAAGCCTTGTCCTCGAGCTCTGAAGTTCTTTCTTCTGCTTGTTCAATTTTATTGCTGAGACTTTCCAGTGCATTTTTCATTTCTCTAAGTGTGTCTTTGATTTCCAGAAGTTGTGGTTGTTTTTTATTTATGCTGTCTATTTCACTGAATATTTTTCCTTTCATATCCTGTATCAATGTTTTTAATGTCTTTAAGTTAGACTTCACCTTTCTCTGGCATCTCCTTGATTAGCTTAATAAGCAACCTTCTCAATTCTTTTTCTGGAAATTCAGAGATTTCATCTTGGTTTGGATTGCTGGTAAGCTAATGCGATCTTTTAGGGGTGTTAAAGAACCTTGTTTTGTCATATTACCAGAATTGTTTTTCTGGTTCCTTCTCATTTGGGTAAACTATGTCAGAGGGAAGATCTGGGACTCAGGGCTGCTGTTCAGATTCTTTCATCTCATGGGATGCTCCCTTGATGAAGTGTTCTCCCTCTTCCCCTAGGAATGGGGCTTCCTGAGAGCTGCACTGCAGTGATCATTTTTGCTCTTGTGGGTCTAGCCAACCAGTGGAGCTACCAAGCTTCAGGCTGGTACTGGGGAGTGTCTGCAGAGTCCTGTGATGTGATCCATCTTCAGGTCTTTCAGTCATGGATACCAGCACCTGCTCCAGTGAAGGTAGTGGGGGAGTGAAGTGGACTCTGTGAGGGTCCTTGATTGTATTTTTGTTTAGTGCACTGGTTTTTTGTGGGTTGGCCTCCAGCCAGGAGGTGACGCTTTCAAGAGTGCATCAGCTGCAGTACTATAGGAGGATGCAAACTTGCCCTAGGGTTGCCTGGTTAAGTATTCAGGTTTTTCAGACAGTAAACAGGGACATAGAGCTCCCAAGAGATTATATCCTTTGTCTTTGGCAACCCGGGCTGGTAGAGAAAGACCACCAGGTGGGAGCAGGAATAGGTGTGTCTGAGCTCAGACTCTCCTTGGGCAAGGCTTACTGCAGCTACTGTGGGAGATGGTGGTGTGGATCCCAGGCCAATGGAATTATGTTCCCAGGGGGATTATGGCTGCCTCTGCTGAATCACATAGATCACCAGGGAAAAGGGGTAAAGTCAGCAGTCACAGGCTTCACCCCGGTCCCATGTAGACCACAGTCCTAAAGGTTGGTCTCAAGAAAGCAAGCAGACTCAGTTTTTCGGCATCTCAGGGAGCCTGCAGTGGTGATCCAGTTCCTCCAAATGGTCTGTGCATTCTCTCAGCTTTTCTGACATGTTCCTGCAGTAGTTCTTGGAGCAGAAGTTCATGATGTGAATCTCCACACACTGCTCTGTCTGAGTGGGAGCTGCAAGCTAGTCCTGCCTCCTATCTGCCATTTTAATCCAAATCTCCATAGATGCTTTTGCAAGTGACAATACACCATGCTGCCAAATGACTCTGAATAGCAAGGCCCACAGAGAAGCAGAGTGGTGGAAACTTCTTCCCAGAAAAATTCAATCCTAATTATAAATGGCTAAAAAGAAGGTATTATAAAACAGAACCTCCCAGGGTGTTGGTGAAGTCAGGAACAGCACTAAAATGAGCCATCATATTTCCAAGCCAAGCCATATGGCGTGAGAGCTAGTAGAGGCACTAGAGGACTTAGAAAGTAAAATCTGCCAATTTATTATAAAATTAGCAGATATACTATTACTTAGCTTAGGTAAACTTGACTGGCTATAGAAAGATACTGTCTAACATTCAACATATTTTTTTTTTTTTTTAAATTTATTTATTATTATTATACTGTAAG